>NW_006408523.1:18451604-18452614 GCF_000296735.1 Chrysochloris asiatica | reverse complement strand
CTGGGCAAATCTGCTACAAAAGACTTTTTTTTAAAGAGCAAAAATGTCACTTTGAGTACTAAGGTGCACCAGACCATGGTATTTTCAGTCACCTCATATGCATATGAAAGCTGAACAATGAATAATGAAGATAGGAGAAGAATCGATGCATTTGGATTGCGGTGTTGGTGTTGGAGAATATTGGAAGTACCATATTGGAAGTACTACCAGAATAGCAAACAAATCTGTCTTGAGTATAACCAGAACACTCCTTAGAAGTGAGAATGGCAAGACTTTGTCTCACATACTTTGGACAGAGTATCAGGACGGCCCAGTCCCTGCAAAAGGGCATCATCGTTGGTAGAGAATCAGTGAAAAAGAGGAACATCCCAATAAAATGGATTAACCCAGTGGGTACAACAACGGACTGAAACAACACTTGTGAAGATGTCACAGGACCAGGCAATATTTCATTCTGCTGTGCATTGGGACTATATTGGAGTTGGAGCTGACTGGATTTTTACTTAGAGTAAGAATGATATTCTTAAGGAAACATATTAACACATAAATATTTTGTATCAAAACATCTGACATAAATGAAAAAAACTACTGGGCAAAAATAGTGAAAGAACAAAGCATTTAGTGCAAGAATAAAGCATTTAGTAAAAGGAAATGAGCTAGCGTTGAAAGTCTTCTATGCAACTTGGACATGACCAAATGCCTTGTTGTTGATAGATGCTCGATCAATTTACATTGGGATGAGTAAAATATTTTCCTTTTGCATGATACCAATCTTTTTCCTTCCTTTCCTTCCCCCTCTTTCTTTTCTTTCCGTTTTTTTTTTTGCTATTGCTTTGTTTTGTAGATTTGGGAAATTACCTTTCAAGATAATGGAAACTACATGGAATTCTTCTATCAAAGATCCATTAATGGTGTCCTGGTGTGGTGCTATGGATAAATACTGGACAGAAAGGTCTGTTTGAACCACAGGTTGGTAGTTCAAATTCACCAGCCACTCCTTGGAAACCCTA
>NW_006408523.1:18449993-18451504 GCF_000296735.1 Chrysochloris asiatica | reverse complement strand
TAGGCAAAATTACCCAATCCAATGGTCTTTGTAAGTTAAAGTCATACCAAGAATTATTTTGCAGGGCCAAATTTTTAGTGTATTGAAAATTGATTGAATTTGGGCCAGTTACAGCAAACCATTTTATTGCCTTGACAGATTATTTTTATGGGAAACTCTCCTAATCGAAATTATTTCAGCAATCACACCTAACACAATTCCTGAGTTCCATATGTAACTGCCTGCTAGTCTCTCTATCAGTTTATAGTCTCCTGACAATCACAGCTATTTGATGTATTGGATACCAAAGTTTGCATTTAGAATTTGGTGCGAGAGCCCGAGTTTGTCACCCATTCATTTTGTGCCATTCTGTGTTGAGCCTGTCATCATTGACAATGGTCCAGTCTATTTTCTGGGTCTGTGAATATCCAGCTTACCAAGACTGTTGGTCATAATTAACAATCATATAAAGGGCTTCCAGGTCCATGGATGAAAGGCATTAGATGAGTACAGAGTATTACTATTATTAATCATGTTTGTTGTTATTATGATTGCTGTCTATTATTATAGTTTTATTGGAGCCTCTTAAGAGCAATGGTCATGCTGATGATCTTGACGTTTCTTGAGAACAGGATTCTTAGCTTTTTTATCAGCTCCAGTTGATCTATAGCTTCTTTTTTTTATACTGTTAAGAATTTCATTCAATTGAATTATTGGAGCTTAGTGAAATAAGCTCCAATATAGTGAAAATAGCACTAGCAGAGTTGGATGCAAGATAACATTAAAAACAAAGTGAAAAGCTCTCCTGTATCTGCCTCTTTTAACACCATGCAGAGACAGAACACTTTGATGCTATAGAAATTAACCTTTTACAGGGAGGATAATTTGGGATTAATCCACTCTGTTCACTATTTCTAAGTTTTGACTCTAGGTTCTCTAAATATATCCAATTCAGTAAGAGTCATTGTTGTTGAAAAAATATCCATTTTTTCCATGTCTCTTTTTTCTATCAACCAGTCTACAGAAGAACAAATCATTTAAGTACTTTGTTGTTGTTGCTAAGTGTCTTCAAGTCAGTTCTGATCCATAGCGACCCTATATAGTGTTTCCCAGAAACAGCTGGAAAGCTTGAACCTTGAGGTTCAGACAGACTTTGCAATCCAGCCCATTAACCCAAAGCACCACAACAGGACTCCTTAAGTATTTTTGTTGTTGTTGTTAGGTGCCATCATGTCAGTACTGACTCATAGTGACCCTGTGCACAACAGAACGAAACACTGCCCGATCCTGGGCCAACCTCACAATTGTTTCCATGCTTGAGCACATTGATTCTGCCACGTTGCCAAGCGATCTCTTTTTCTCTGACAATCCACCTTACCAAACATGACTGGTCCTTCCTGACAATATGTCCGAAGTATGGGAGATGAAATTTGGCCATCCTGGTCTCCAAGAAGCACTCTGGTTGCACTTCTTCCAACACAGATGTTTGCTCTTTTGGCAGCCCATGGCACTTTCAGTATTCTCCTCCAACA
>NW_006408523.1:18447258-18449148 GCF_000296735.1 Chrysochloris asiatica | reverse complement strand
TAGTCAATAAAGCACAGGTAAACATCTTTCTGAGATTTTCTGCTTTCAGCCAAGATCCATTGGACATCTAAATAAGAAACCTGAAATTGATGGATATACAAGTTTGATTTGAATATTGAATGTTCTAATCCATTCTGCCTAACAAGTGGTTAATAATAACTTTGTTGTTGCTAAGTGCCATCAAGTGGATTCCAACTCATAGCAACCGTGTGTAGGGTTTCTGAGAAGTGGCTGGTGGGTTAGAACCACTGACTTGCAGAAAACAATCCCTTCCAGTGCTTACCCTACAGCACCACACCAGGACCCCATACTAACTTAGGCTCATTCAGTAAAAATAACAAACCTAACAATGGGAGATAGAGATGTGGGTTATTAATAACAGTTGCATATAGAATTTGTTTATTGTACAGCCAAGAAAAATATAATGTACCTAATGAATAATGAGGGCCCAGAAATATTCTACAATGCCCCATCACTAGCTAAAACTTTTATGATTTGTAGGTCATTGTTTCTATCATCCCCTTTATCTTGAGCATGACACCTTCCCTCCCAGTCCTTGGAAGTATTAAGGTTCATATGGTTACATTCTGGGATAGTAGAACCCAGATGTGATACCTGAAAGAAAGAAACATACCAAAATCCATGCTCCTCTTTCTATAATGTCTTAGCTATTAACACTATTATAACAAAAATGCCGCAAGGAGGAAACTTTAACGAACAGAAATGTAGTCTCTCATAGTTCAGAAGGCTAGAAATCTGAATTCAGGATGCAGATCTATGCGAAGGGCCTGCTTTGTCTGTTTCAGCTTCTAGTAGCCAGTAATCCTTGGAGTTTCTGAGCTTGTAGATACATCAGCTCTATGTGTCTGTTTTCATAGGGTCATAGGGCTCCGTACCTCCTGCCCCCCTGTATGTGTCTCTGTGTTTATTCTGGGGTTTTGTTTGTTTGTTTTAATAGCTCAAAAGTAATTCGGTTTAGGGCTCATCCTATACTAGTATGGATTCATTGGCATCACAAAGAAAACCTCTGTTTCCCAACAATGCCATACTTACAGGTATAGGGGTTAGTGTTTCAGCACACAATTTCTGGAGACACCATTGAATCCATAGCACATAGGAGAGAGTCGACACAGAGAAATGGTTTCCCAGTTGGGGACTACATTTCCCAGCTCTTTTTGCAGCTAAGTGATGCTTTGTGACTATTTTAAACTGTCTTAGTTCTTAGTGTTGCTGTAACAGAAATACCACAAATGGGTGGTTTAACAAACAGAAATATATTTTCTCATGGTTTAGGAGATTGGAAGTCCTGTTTAGGGTGCCAGATCTGTCTCTGTTGGCTCTGGACGAAGGTCTGTATGTCCTTTCAACATCTGTGGGCTTGACAACAATCCTCCCAGATTTTAGCACAGGGGTCTTGACTTCACAGGACATTCACTGTACTTTGAGTGATTCATGTTAAAATGATTTGGAATTGTGTCCTCTAAAATGGTCACTTTTATGGTGTGTGAATTATGTTTCAATAATAATAAAAAAAATGTTTCTGATAAGCAACTCCATTATTTTATCCTGAACATCCTAATTGGGAGATAGTTCAATTGGTGCCTCAGGACTGCTCTTTCTGGTGGGTGTGGAGCCTACGGTAGACACAGCTTTCAAGGCCTACACTTGTTTTTATTGTTGTTAAATGCCGTAGAATCGATTCTGACTCATAGCAATCCTGTATAGGGTTTCTGAGGAACAGCTGGTGGCTTTGAACTGCCAACCTTATGGTTCGCAGTCCAGTGCTTATCCTACAGTGCCACGGCAGGAGTCCACAGGCCAACTCTATTTACCCTAGAATAATTCCCCAGCCATGAATTCTCAGCCTGTCACTGTAGCCCTTGATTTGGT
>NW_006408523.1:18436341-18446441 GCF_000296735.1 Chrysochloris asiatica | reverse complement strand
CTTAACAACAAGAGCAATAAAAGTAAAGAGAGGAGCTGTGGTGGCATGGTGGGTTTATGCGTTGAGCTGCTAATCACAAGATCAGCATTTCTAATCCATTAGCCCCTCCATGGGTGACAGATGAGACTTTCTGCTCACACAAAGATTTATAGCCTCGGAAACCTTACACAGAACCAACTCGAGGGCACATAAGAACAACAACAAAGAAAAGGCATTTTAAACAAACCACGAACCTAAGACTGTTCTTTAGACCACTTAGCACCTAAGACTCTCACGTACCTATGTTACTTCTTAGTACTAGTCATCACTGGAATCGTTCACCATGCAAATTGGATCTTAACATATCCAGAGCATCACACGCACATAAGTAGACAGACACATGTACACATACATGCATACATATGCACACAAGCAGCCACATAGATGCACACTCATTTGTGTGAACACATGCACCGATACATGTCCACATTTACACACATGCACAAACCCATGCATGTATACATGTGTATACAAACACATCTACACACGCATGTGGACTCACATGCATGCTTTTTGTCCTTGATTGTCCCCATCATCAGTGTGAGGTTCAGGAGGGTTCCAAGTAAAACAACAACAGATAAAAATTAATCCAAACTCATGACCAAGCTTACACTGCTCTGGATGGCAAAAGATCCGGGTTCAAACACTTCAGTTTTGCCACAGGCTATGTCGTTTTAAAACTCGGAACCTGAAGTCTGAGCCTGAAGCAGTCTTTCCGGTACATATAATGGATTGTCTTGGGCCTGTCTTTTGCTGTAATCAAAGTTCCACTCAATAGTAACAAATGGTGTGAGTGCTCTTCCGAGGCGCTACTTGACAGGCTATAATTAGAAATACTTGACTTGACCTTTTACAAGCCATGATCCCCAACAAAATTGTGCACCATCACATTTAAAAAATATTCTTGCATCTTTTGTGAGTCTGGGCCAGATTACAGGATACTTTTATTTTACAATAATTACATGGTGACCTTCAGAGTTATTTGCAAAGGTCATATTCTCGTCACATACCCTTGATTTCCTCTCAGTTTTTCCTTTTGTCCCACCAGACAGAAATTTAGCGAAGGAAGAAGAAAGGGAGCTTTTCTTATTTCTTTTTTTTTCTTCCTGTGGATGAAAACTGAGGAAGATAGTTCAAAGTCCCCGTAGGCACTCGGAGGGCTGTGGGCTATGATGGCCTATTTTCTACCATTTAGCTCCTGTATTATCGCTCCTCCTTTTCCTTCATTATGCTTCACTTATCACATGCAACATCAGTGCAGACCCCAGATAGAGAGTTGTAATTACCCGGCTGCCCCCCGATAGCGCTGCTCTATCACCTTTATCTCACCAGGCCTTGCTGTCTCATCCTTGGATAAAGCTTGCCTGTGGGAATGTCTGTGATAGAGCATCTCACAGATACATTTAAAGTTTACTCATTTATGGCAGAAAATGCTGAACCCAGGCAATTATTAGATACACTTGCCAGTCTATTTGTTCAGTAAGGTTACTTTGAACTCCCTTTTATAGCAACCTTTCTTTTTTTCCCCCCCTTTTCTTCTTGGAAACAGCGAGCTCACAGGGGATACTGAAATGAAATTGTCCAGCATCAAGAACGCTGAGGCTGGCTATGGTATGTGTGTACGTGCATGTCTACGCATGTGCACGCATGCACACACGTGTGCACATACTCTGACACCAACACGCCTGTCATTCAATGCAAAACTCCCTCTTGTCCAGAAATCAGCAGCGCAGCCAAGACCTGAGGAAGCTTCACATTTTGTAAAAAGTTGGCCTATTGATGGTTAGAAAACTCAGAACACAAAAAAGTAGTGTTTCACTGAGCATAGAAACATAAAACAGCTCCTCCTTGACATATTCCTTGGGCTCACACGGGGAAAGAACAAAGCGTCAAGAGCAAGTGCTGTGTGTGTGTGTGTGTGTGTGTGTGCGTGCGCGTGCGTGCATGAGTTCACTGTCATTCTGCTTATTGTAATCAGATGCGTTTATGTATATACCTTTTTCTATTTTACGTGCAATAATTCATTTAACAGATGGCTCTGTGCCCAATAAAATCTATTAGTATTTTTCACTCTGACATAAGATCTAGGACTAAGTTTTATGATTTTTATGACACAGGACAGGCTGATATTGGTCATAGTGAAATGAATGAAACGAGTTAACATTAAATGACTTTGCTAAATTCCTGGTGGCACTGTAGGGCAAACACTGGATTGTTAACTGAAAGGTCAGTGGTTCAAACTCACCAGTGGGCCCAAGAGAACATTGAGGCTTTCTGCTCCCATAAAGATTAAAGCCTCAGAAACCTTACCTAATGTTGCTCTCAGTTGGCATCAGCTCAATGGCAGTGGGTTTGGTCTGGGTTTTAATGTCCTCTCTAGGGACTGGTCCCGCCTGATAACATATCCAGAGTATGAGAGACGAGGTCTTGTCATCCTCCTTTCTAAGGAGTAATCTGTCTGTCCTTTCAAGACAGACGTCTGTGTTCTTCTGCCAGTTCGTGATATTTTCAATATTCTTCTTTAATACCATAGTTCAATTGCATCAAGTAACCTAGATATAGAAGTAGGCAAAGTAAAATAGAAGTATAAGACTGAAAATAGAGAAGCAGAGATGCAGTTGCAACAACAACAAAAACCCATAAAGTAAAAAGAGGGAATAGTATAGTTACTTCCAAAGAAACAAGAAACCAAGCAGAATTCAAGAAAAGAATGAAAAATCAAAATAAACCTGACTGTAATCCTAGAACCAAACCAAGCTTAACTCCTAGTCCTAGCCCCACCCCGACTGTTAGCACTAACCCTAGTCCTAATCATAACCCTAACCCTAAGTTGTTGTTGTTAAGTACCATTAAGTTGGCTCCAACTTTTGCCGTTCAAGCCGACCTTGCAGTCCAGCTCATTAACCTGAAACGCCACACCAAGACTCCAAGCCCTAGTCCTAACTCTAACTTTCACGCCTTACTCCTACCCACCCGCCCCCTAAAAATGTTCCCCTTTATCTTGTCAGACAATTTTTCAGACAATTGTACTCATTTTGGGAAAAGCAGACTTGTGTGTGTGCTTGAACATCAGTGTGGGAGAAAATCTGTCATGCATAACACTAACAAAAGGTGACCATTTTCCAAGTGTAGGGTTTAAAATGTGGTTTTACAGATGTGGTTTTACAAATTATATCCTTCATGAATATTTAATGTGACTCAATTAATTTACTTTATGGGATGATCTATTTAAAACAACATACAGCAATTCCTCATAATAACCACTTTCTGTCAGCTCACACACACACAAACACACACACCAGTACAATATACCTTCACCAAATTTCCCACTTTGATTAGAAGGATTTGGTTTCTCTTTGACTTTAAGACATTAGAATCATGTCCTGCATATCTGTAAAACTGTCTTTCACAGAGGAGCTCTGAAGGAATAGGAACAAGAGACTAGTGGAATTACTTTCAATTTTTGTTTGAGTAACCTTGTTACTATTGCTGTTAAGTGCTGTTGAGTCTGTTATAGCTCATAGCGACCCTTTATAGGATTTCCAAGGAGCAGCTGGTGGGTTTGAACCATCAACCTGCGGTGCTTTATCTCATAGCACCACATAAGTTTAAGAAAAGAAAATTTGAGGTTTTATATTCTCAGTCCAAAATTAGTATTTAATCATTGGGAAGATCATTTATTTATTTGCCATGATTCAAAATCTATTTCTTACAAGCCATAAAAAAAAAACCACCAGAGGACCTTAAATTCAGACTTCTAAGTGATAGATTTTCGATTGCTTCGTGTGCATTTGAAAGGTGGACAATGAATAAGGAAGATTGTAGAAGAATTGATATGTTTAAATTATGGTACTGGGGAAGAATATTGAAAGTACCATGGACTGCCAGAAAAATAAACAGATATGTGTTGGAAGAAGTACAGCCAGAATGCTTCTTAGAAGCCAAGATGGTCAGATTTCCTCATTCATACTTCAGACATGCTATCAGGAAGCACCAGTTCCTGGAGAAAGACATCATGCTTGGTAAGGTGGAGGGTCAGCAAAAAAGAGGAAGACCCCTAATGAGATGGATTGTCTCAGTGGCCGCAACAGTGGACTCAAACATAACAATTGTGAGGATGGCGCAAGACCGGGCTGTGTTTCATTCTGTTGGGCACAGGGTCGCTATTGTTAGGTGACATCAAGTTGATTTTGACTCATTGAGACCAGATGTGACAGAGTAGACCCACCCCACAAGGGTCTCTAAGCTGTGCTCTTTAAGGAGGCAGATCACCAGGTCTTCTTCCAGCAAAGCCACTAGACAGGTTAGAGCATTCAAAACACAACTGCAAGTTGAAAGTTAAAGTTTCATCCTCTGTCAAATGGAATTAGAACTGAAGTAAGGCCCAGAAGGACTGTCCCAGCCCTTCTTGCCTTCATTCTGCATTGGATAGAAGAGATAGCCCCTTAGCAACACTGCAGACCTCCTACATGAGCCACTAGAAAGGCCTTCAGCTCCGATCATTGGATGTACAGGCCACGTGACACAGGGAAGCCGTACAGTGAGACCTGAGCTGGTTCAAACCACACTGCCTCACTTACTGGTTGTGAGGCCTTGAGGAAGTTACTTAACCATTCTTTGCCTCACTTTTCTCACCTGCAGAATAGGCAGAACAATACCATCTACCTATATAGGGTTGCTATGAGTTGGAACCAACTCGAAGGCACTTAACAACAACAACATAGAGTATGTGAAGATTGAGTTTATCTATTAAAGTATTCAGCACATAGTAAGCACTCAACAACTGATCACTTTGATCTGTATTCACCTGATGATTAAAATGGCGGCCTGAGATGAATGGGGAACAACACATGGGCCAGTGTAATCAGTATGCAGGCCATTCTTGTCATTGAGTGCCATTGAGTCGATTCCAACTCATAGTGACCCTATGTGATAACGTAGAACTGTCCCATAGGGTTTTGCGTTTTAGGGTGGGCTTGCACCGCCAACCTTTCAGTTAGTTGCCAAGCATGCAACTATTTGCACCAGCTCTGCGGTTACTCACACTCTAATCTCAAGAGGTGAGAAGGTTTCTCCTGTAGTTCAGCTTATTTTATTGAACGGCATGGGTTGTTTTGCTCATATTGAGTCATTTTAAGAAAGTATTCCAGCAACACTGAATGTTTATAAGGAGAAAGGAACACTGCTTTGTATTCTAAGAAGCAGACCAGCACTAGATATTAGGATTATAAACGTGAATTTTACTCTGAGTTTAAGATTCAACTAGAACAGCTGACATTAAAATTGAAGGAATGTGGTTTTTTTTTTTTTCAGTCTAAACTGTCCTTGAAAAAAAGCTACTTTCATTGGGTAAACACAGTCTTATTGAAAAACACATGTTCCTTTTTTTATAACCCACTATGGAATCATGATGTGGAGATGTAGGATAAGCACTAGACTGCAAGGTCGGTTTGAACCACAAGGTTGATGGTTCAGATCCAACCGCCGCTCCTCGGAAACCCTATACGGGTCACTATTATTTGGAATCATCTCACTGGAACTTAATAACAACAACACTATTCCACTGTGTTTATATACGGACTCCTGGTGTGGCACTATAGGATCAGCACTGGACTTCAACCCACAAGGTCGGCAGTTCAAACCCATCAGTTGCTTCTCAGGAACCCTATACAGGGTCTCTATGGGTAGGAATAGACATGACAGCATTTAACGACAACGAAATCCTGGTGTGGTGCTGTAAAATAAGCACTCAGCTGCAAAGCACAGGTCAGCGGTACAAACCCACCAACTGCTCCTCAGAAATCCTTAACAGAATCGCTATGAATTGGAACCAACTTGATGGTACACAACAACACATCTTCCAGAAACAAGGCAACAGTAGTCATTCTTCCAGGTAGCCTGTTAGGGCCACTGCCCAAAGTGAGGGTGAGAAATTTCCCAAATATCCAGGACTCCCTGCAGAGTCAGCAAACAAACGTAAATGAAGCTAGCTTGGCATCCAGACCCACCCAAGACTTATGGCCTCTCCGTTCTGTCTCAGCTACAAAGTATTTTAATATACAACAATGCTTCAAAAAAGTTCATGGAAAAATTCCATTACCTTTTCATTTCATTTCTCCAGGAACTTTTTGAAGTCCCCTCGTATTTCTAGAATAATTGTTGTTGTTGTTATGTGCTGTGGAGTCGGTTCCCGGAACAGGGATTCCGAGGCTGTTAATCTTTACGGGAGCAGAACACCTCATCTTTCTCCCGCGGAGCGGCTGGTAGTTTTGAACTGCTGACCTTGAGGTTCACAGCCCAACTCGTAACCACTACGCTACCAGAGCTCCTTCTATAGTCCTTTTTTTCTTTCCATGTTCAATGTCATTGGAAAACTTGGGATGGGTTCTTAACCTCGAGGATCCATCCACAAAGGGTTTCCAAGGAAAAATATGCAAGGGTTTGAATTCATGCTCATTGTCAGGGGAGAAAGTCCACTCTTTTTGATCAGATATTCTAAGCAGTTTGTGTGTCCCAAGAAGAAGTTAAGACTCATTCTCCCGCAACAAAAATTTCCAGGAAAGAACAGAACAGAAAATCTGATAGCAGAAAGACAAAGCAGTGAATGTAAAAGAGGAAGAAAGAAAGAAAGAAAGAAAAAAAAAAAAAAGAATGGGACAGAAGTTTTCAAAGAGTGGAAAAGCACATGCAATTTCATTCCTCCTTTTGAGCTGCCTTCTAATACCCGTCAATTGGCCTTTGCCAAGTCCTCTGGCTGCAGTTCAGGAAGGCCGAAACCTCGGGCATTCACCTCGTTCAGAAGCAGCATGAAAAGGTTTCATGTAAACCCCCACCCACTTCAGAAACAAGAGCCAAGTCATTAGTTTGAATTGGCTCAGATTTTTCTTTCTGTTTCAAAGAGATGTGATTTGTGTTACGTGCACCCTGATACAAAACGGCATGTTGTATCATGAGTATTTTAACTCAAACTTTATTGAGCCCGTATGTGTCATCCCTCCTGCCTGCCTTTTAGCACTTTGAATAAAGGCATAGGTGTTATTATGGCTTCTCCTAAGAGCAAGTCTATTGATCTATTAAAAGAAACACTTTTAATTAAGCAATAATATGTGGTTGGATCAGGATGTCAAGTAGTAAATGTCTATGAATGACTGCCAGGAGAGGGGATTGCAGAAACTTATTTGACTTATTTGCCAGATTTGGAAGCTGATTTTTTTTTTCCAAGATAACTTTTCTCTCTCACTGAAAACAAATATATTTGTAATTTTCATATTGTTACTTTGTAAGGACATCGTGCCTGACTGAATCAGACACATTTCAAAATGGATGATTGCATTTAGCTTCTCTTAGGAGCCCCTCACCAGCTACTCCTTTGGAAACCCTGTACAGGGTCGCTATGGGTCGGAATTGGCACAACGGCGGCATTTAACAACAACAACCACTAGGAGCCCTCTGGTAGCATAATGGTTACAAGTTGGGCTGCTAGTCTCAAGGTCAGCTGTTCGAAACTACCAGCGGTTCCGCGGGAGAAAGATGAGGCTTTCTGCTCCGGTAAAGAATTTCAGCCTCGGAAACCCTGTGCGGGGTTACTATGAGTCAGAACCCGACTCCACGATACTTAACAACAACAACAAACCTTCCTGAGGGAGTATTGGTGTGCTGCTGTAGGATAAAGCGATCGACCTTAAGGTAGGTTTGAACAGCAAGATCAGCGGAACTGACTCGACTGCACTTAACAACAGCAACAACCCTTCCTGAGAGAATCCGTGGTAGCATAATAGGTTAAGTAAGCGCTGGGATGCGACACACAAGGTCAGCAGTGCAAATCTACCAGTCACTTCGCAGAAGAAAGGTAAGACTTAACTGCACCCGTAAAAATTTACATCGTGGGAGACCCCATATAAGGTCGCTGTGAATCAGAACCCACTCAGTGACACACGTAACCACCACCACCCTTCCTGATGAAGCCCTGGTGGCACAATGATTAAAGTACTAGGGGGTCAGTGGTTTGAACCCACAAGTGATTGGTTCTGCAGGAGAGAAGAGCTGGCAATCTGTTCTGTAAAAATGACCACCTAGGCAATCTTCTGAGGATGCAATATAAGGTCACTGTGAGTATAACCCACGGAGCAACACACCACAGAACCCTCCCTGAATACAAAAAAAGGTGAGTGAACAATTACAATAATTTCAACACATTGTTTCTCTCTTTTAAAAAAAATTTTTTTTGGAAACTTTTTATTGTGAATTGAGTGAAGGTTTGCAGAGCCGATCATCAGTTTTACACCCAACAGATCCCACAGTTTGTTTCCCCTCAATGATTGCAATCCCTTCCATGAAACAGCTATCCCACTTCCTCTCTATGGCTACAATCCCCATTCCACCCTCCTCCCAAGCCCATCTGAACCTTGTCCCCAGGTAAATGTTGCCCTTTTTATCTTGAGTGGTTGACCATTTCATGTCCTGGTGTGGCGCTGTGGGTTAATGCACTGGACTGCCAAGTAGGTTTGAATGGCAAGGTCCGCGGTTCAAGCTCACCAGCTGCTCCTTGGAAACTCGATACTGGTTGGCTATGGGTCGGAACCAACTAGACAGCACTTAACAATAACAAGAAGACCTCACTAGTTTTGTCCCCCATCTATACCTATCCACAGCTTGGTTGAAAATTGAGCTATGAGGTTGAGTACCGTTCTAGAATGAAGGCTAGCCAAGGGCCAGAGTCTTGCATTCCTCCAGTTTCCTACTGATCAGTAAGCCCAGTCTTATTTCATAATTTTGAGTTTTGTTCCACACTGTCTTCCACTCTATCTGGAACCTTCTAATGTGGTATCTTTCAGAGCAGTTGGTAATGGTAGCTGGGCTCCATCTAGTTCTAGTCTCAGAGTTGTGGAGACTGATGGTCACATGTTCCGTTAGTCCATTGGACGAAATGATTCCAAGTGTCTTCAGTTTTCATCACTCTTCTTTCTTCCTCATGGAGAGACCAGTCGTTCCACCTTTGATACTGCTATGAACTTCTAAGATCCCAGTTGCTACAAACCAAAGTAGGATGTGTTATGTCAGTTGACCATGGTGCCCCCTAAGACTATGGTCCTGAGACCCCAGGCCCAGAAGCCCGCTGCCTCAAGGTATTTGGTGATGTCTAACAAGTTTCATCATTTTGTCCCTTGTATGTTCTACTACATTTGTAGGTGTGTTTGCAGCAAAGGTAAATACCCACATACAAACATCTTTTATCAAGCCCTTATATATTTGTGGGTATACTCCCACTCTCCCTCCCAAATCTGTTTTAGCCGGTGTCTCTGTCCGTGTATCTACCTGTAAAACACTGCTGTTGCACGTGTGTGTGTATATAGCAGTATTTATATACAATAGCCCCTTTAACCATTGCATTCCTCCCTGTGTCTTCACCTGTTTTCATTATTCTTCTGTCAGCTTCCCTCTTCTTGTATATCACCTTCCCCCTCACCAAAGTTAACACGTGTCTACCCTATAGTCAATGAGGTATTCCCCCTTCCCTTCCACCCCGGTAACCATCAGAGAATGTTTCTTTTAGCGTGAAAACCTTTTCTTGGTTTTTACAATAGTGATATCGTACAATATTTGTCCTCTTGTGATTGACTAATTTCACTCAGCACAATGTCCTCCAGGTTCATCCATATTATGAGGGGTCTCACAGCTTCATTCTTCTTCTTTAATGTTGCATAGTATTCAATTGTGTATGTAGCAATGTTTATCCATTCTTCCTTTGATGGACATTTAGGCTGTCTCCATCTTTTTCTATTGCGAATAGTGCTGTGATGAACATTGGTGTGCATATATCTGCTCGTGTCCTGTGTCATATTTCCTGGGGACCTATACCAACTAGAAGGATTGCTGGGTCATACAGTATTACTATTCCCAATTTTTTGAGGAAGTACCATGCAGTTTTTTGAGGAAGTGTCATGCAGCAGTTGCACAATTTTACAGTCTCACCAGCAATATAGGAGTGTCCCAGTCTCTCTATACCATCTCCTGCATTTGTTTTCCATCTTCTTGAACTTTGCTATTAATGCTCCTGATAA
>NW_006408523.1:18366289-18434699 GCF_000296735.1 Chrysochloris asiatica | reverse complement strand
GTTTAAACTCCTTCTCAGTCCTAGTTCTCTGCTTTATTTTACCTTGTAATGATCTTCCCACCTAGAAGGTCCTCCTGTCTCTTTTCTCTCTACTCAAATTTCAGTCACCTTTAAAGTCCAGGTCAAAACCTCCCTCCCTCACAAGGCTTCCTGAGAGCTCCAGCCCTTACTCTCTTCTCTCACCCAACTTATTTACATCACAGATCTGACTTGGTGTCATTTAGAGCACTATGTTTCTTTTGTCTTTTCAATCAGATTGGAAGTCCCCGGTAGCATGGTTGTTGTTGTATACGGTCGTGTCAGTTCTGACTCATAGCAACCTTGTGGTTACCAATCCAGTATTTATCCTCTAGTGTCATGCCTAGGCTTTGTAACACAGTACTGGGCATATGTTGTTGTTGTTAAGTGCTGTAGAGTCAGTTCTGACTCATAGTGACCCTGTATAAGGTATCGGAGGAGTGGCTGGTGGGTTTGAACCGCAGACCTTGAGGATAGTAGTCCAGTGCTTATTCTATAATGCCACACCAGGACTCTGGACATGATAGATGCTTAATAAATAATAATGTTAACAGTACTAGCTGCCTGTAATTTTTAAAAAAAACAAATTTGAGGTGACTGTAGGTTGGATAAAATTAGTAAAGCAGGTTTTAACCTCTGGTTGGGAATTTTCCTTTATAGTTGATTTTCCACCACAGGTTTTAAAAAAGAAAAAAACACCTACACCAAAGCCTATACTAAAGTTCAGATTTAAAAATATGAAATACGTGTTATGAGCTAAGAGTAAATTTACTATACTGCTCAGTGGTCTCAGCCAGTAGACTATTATGATTTATTAAATTGCCTGAGTCCTGGTGTGGTGCTGTGGGTTAACGTACTGGACTGCAAAGTCAGTTTGAACCACAAGGTCAGCAGTTCAAACTCACCAACAGCTCTTACAAAACCCTGTACAGGGTCGCTATGGGTTGGAACCAACTTGACAGCACTTAACAAGTAAGATAAAGTTGTATGTTCAGTACAGTTAATAATTAAAACTCATCTTTTTGCTTGGTTCTCAGGAAGAAAAAAGCATCCATTTGTCTTGATGTAGTTGTTAATGGTTGATTACTCCTAGTGGGTAGCAATGAGGCTGAATTCTGAACTGGTGTGTCAGATGGCTTCACTCAGACTCTAGGGAAGTATGGCTTTGCACTGGAGGAAGACATCACCATCATTATCACCATCATTACAACTATGCTGATCATGCATTTGGTGTTGTTGTTAGGTGTTGTTGAGTTGGCTCTGGCTAATAGCGACCCCTATGCACAACAGAATGAAGCACTGTCCAGTCCTATGCCATCCTCACAATTCTTGTTACACTTGAGCCCAATGCTGCTGCCACTGTGCCAGTCCATCTCACTGAGGAGGTCTTCCTCATTTTCGCTGACCCGCCCCTTTACCAAGCATAATATCTTTCTCCAGGGACTGATTCCTTCTGATAATATGTCCAAAGCATGAGAGACAAAGTCTCACTCTCCTTGCTCCTAAGGATCATTTTGGCTGTACTTTTTCCAACACAGATTTGGTTGTTCTGGAAATCCATGGTACTTTCCATTTCTTCTCCAGCATCCTAACTCAGATGCATCTATTCTTTTATGGTCTTCATTGTTCGTTGTATAGATCTCACATGCATATGAGGTTATTAGAAATATGATGACTTGGGTTAGGCTCACCTTAGTCCTCAAACTGGTATCTTGAACACTTTAAAGGGATCTTGTACAGCAGATCTGCCCAGTGCAATATGCTGTCTGATATTTTGACTGCTACTTCTATGAGTTGATTGACAGGTCTTAGTGGAGCTTCCAGACTAACAAAGACTAGGAAGGACCTGACAATCTACTTATTAAAAAACTGACAAGTGACAACCTTATGAGTATCAGCAGAACACTGTCTGATATAGTGCTAGATCGTGAGCCCCTCAGGTTGGAAGACACTCAAAATACAAATGGGGAAGAACTTCTTCAAAGTAGGGTCAGCCTTAATGATGTGGGTGGAGTAAAATTTTGGGGACCTTTATATACCGGAGTGGCATTACTTAAAATAAGAAGAGACAACTATAAGCATCCTTTCATAATCAGAATATGAAATGTATGAAATATGACTCTAGGAAAATTGGAAATCTTAAAAAATGAAATGGAATTCATAACGATCAATATCATAGGCATTAGTGAGCTGAAATGGGCTGATATTGGTCATGTAAAATTGAACACTCATATGGTCTGCCATGCTGGAAATGACAAATTAAAGAGGAATGGTATCACAATCATCATCAAAAAGAACATTTCAAGATTTGTCAGTGTCAGTGATAGGAAAATATTCATATGCCTATAAGCACGTTGTTAGATACCATTGAATTGGTTCTGACACATAGCAACCCTGTGTACAACAGAACAAAATACCACCCAGTCCTGTGCCATGTTGTTTTTGAGTCTCTTGCTGCTACCACTGTGTTACTCAATTTTGTTGACGGTCTTCCTAGTTTTTGCTACCCTCCATTTTGTTACTCAATTTTGTTGACGGTCTTCCTAGTTTTTGCTACCCTCCATTTTGTTACTCAATTTTGTTGAAGGTCTTCCTAGTTTTTCCTACCCTCCACTTTGCCAGGCACGAGGTCCTTCTCCAGGGACTGGTCCTTCCTGACAACATGTTCAAAGTGAGAGTCTTACCATCCTCACTTATAAGTAACAATCAACCACACTTGTTCCAAATGGATTTGTTCATTCTTCTGGTAGTCCATTATATATTCAGTATTCTTCACCAACACCAGAATTCAAATGCATTGAGTTAATAGATTGTTGTTCAAATTTACACACCAACAACCAATGCCCAAAATGAAGAAACTGAAGATTTTTAAATCAATTTCTGCTGTCTGAAATTGATCAAACATGCCATCAAGATGCATTGATAATAAGTTGAGTTATGAAAGTTGGAAACAAAGAAAGATCAGTAATTGAATCACTATGATCTTTGTGATAGAAATTATACTAGAGATTGCATGATCGAACTTTGCAAGACGGACAACTTATTCCTTGCCAATACCTTTTTTCAGCAACCTAAACAGCGATTAGACCCATAGACTTCACAGAATGAAATACACAGGACTCAAACTGACTACGTCTGTGCAAAAAGACAATGGAAATACTCAATATCATCAGCTTGAACAAGGCCAGGGGAAGATGGTGGAATATCAATAGCTCATATGCAAGTTTAAATTGAAGTAAAAGAAAATTAAAATAATTCCATGAGAGCCCAAGTATGATCATGAGTATATCCCATCTGAATTTAGAGACCATCTCAAGAATAGATTTAACACACTGAACACTAATGGTCAAAGGCCAGACAAGCTTGTTAAAGCCGGACAATAAATAAGGGAGACTGAAGAAAAATTGGTGTTGAATTATGTTGCTGATGAAGAATATTGAATGTACTGTGGATACCCAGAAGGATGAATAGATCTATCTTGGAAGAAATGCAGTCAGGATGTTCATTAGAAGCGAGGACAGCAAGACTTCGTCTTCATATATGGACGTATATGACGTATTGTCAGATGCATTTACACAGTAACTGCAGTAATGGGCTCAAACATAGGAAGAACTATGAGGCTGGTGCCGGACCGGACGGTCTTTCGTTCTCTTCTAAGGAGGGCTGCTAGAAGCCAGAACCAACCAAACAGTACCTAACAGCAACCAAAGCACACCATTTTTGGAGGGTCTTTGCAAGGTAGAAGAAGACTTGACTACTTCAGATGTCTGTTGTATATGCTAATCAAAGTCTGAACGTACATAAGTCTCCACTGGTCTATCGCTCTTTCCACGTAAACGGTAGGGGTTGAGGGTAAGTCATATTAGCTTTCCTATCAGAGGCGGTTTAGCAGAGGGGTTAGGAAAACTACTGGACTCTAACTCCTGCTTCCACCATTTACTTCCTATGGGTTTGGAGCAAGTAGTTTAACTTTTGTGTACCTACATTTTCCCATCTAAGAAATAGGGGCAATAATTGTACTTGGCTCCTGGTATCAAAGGAGCCTGGTGTGGAGCTGTAGGATAAGCACTGCACTGCTAATTGCAAGGTGGGTGGTTCAAATCCACCAGACTCTCCTTGGAAACTCTATACAGGCTGGGCATATACACCCACATGACAGAATTTAAGGACAGCACAGTATCACATGAGACAATCTTGTGAAGTGCTTTAAATAATAGAATTGCATACAAAGTGCTCAGGATATTGGAATCATATAGCAAGTGCTAAGTCCACATTGGCACTCATGATTTTTTACGTCAAATTTTGGGTTAATTACTTGTAGAATTTGGAGTGCAATTTTTTTTTCAGGACATTCTTTCTGAGGTTTGTAAGACTCCCGTAATTCTGGAGGCTTTATACACAACCTTCCCATTTTCAGCAGAGATGTGGCTATAGGACACAGAGGACTTTGGTTGTGTGAGGTCTTTGAAATGACAGATCAGTGTATTCATTTTCCAAAGTACTTTGGTTTGGCAATTCCTCTATCACTAAAAAGAGATTAACACTTAACATGATAAGAAAGTTAGATCAACAAAACCCTGCGATCCAGGAGATAGAAAGTCATGAGCGTCTATGGACTGACCGTATAACAGGCTGAGTTCCAGCAAAATGCTTTGCTGATGACTCACTTTATCTGTAAAAGATGAATCAAGCAGAGGCAAATCATGAAGGAAATGGATTAATAGTGTTAAAGATGAGATAGGAAAGAAAGGCATTAAGGGGAGAGATTGTCATTGTCAATAAGAATAAGGAAGAGAATGACCTGAGTCTGAATAATCTCACCCAATCATTGGTTGATATTCTTGATGGAAAAAAAACACTGAAAAGCAAAGAAAACGAAGTCAAAGGCCAGACAGTCACCATCTGTTTGGCTTTCAAGCTTTCTTTTAGCAACATGTGGGGGTTGGACGAAATGACCTCTAAGGCATCTTCCAGGGCTGGCATGGAATGATTTACAATTCCACTCAGCAGAAACAGAGAGAAACTCAGCTCTAGAGTTCCTTGACATATGCACATAAGTACAGAGTGTGCAAGCCCCAAGGTTGCTTCCTATTTTACTCAATTGCCAAGTTTTAATTTCATATCTCTTGTGTGTGTTGGGAACTGTTCAGCATTCTTTCTTCTTAGCTTGACTTTTCACAAGTTATGATTTTAATTAGTCAGGAGCCACAGAATGTAAGATCTTGTCCATATTTGCTCTTTTTTGTCAACTCTGGCTCACACTGACCGCTTGTAGGCCAGAAGAGGACTGTTTTCAATGGCTGATTTTCTGGAAGTATTTTGCCAGGCCTTTCTTTCCAAGCACCTCTGGCTGAACTCGAACCCCCCAGTCTTTCAGTTAGCAGTGGAGCATGTTAACCATTTGCAACACCCATGGATTCCTTCACTGTAGTAGCAAGAGGTAAAATTCTGAAAATGGAATAAGCCTGTGTTCCTGCCTTTAGACAAAACTAGAGACAGGGACACTGGGGTGACTGGTGGTCGTGCAACCAGAAGAGTCCTGTTGTGACACTGTAGGATAAGCACTGGATTGCTAACCACAGGTTGGTGGTTCAAATCCACCAACAGCTCCTCAGAAGCCCTATATAAGATCACTATGAGTGGGAACTGACTGGTTGGCACTTAACAACAGTAAGAACAAGCTTAAGGGAAGGCTGGGTGGTGTCAGCTACCAAGAAGATAAGAACAAGCTCTGTCCTAGGATTTAAGAAATGAGCATAAGAGATGGACAGAGTTTCTGGTCTCAAACAAGATTTAGGAATGGAGGCCTATGTCTAAAGTACATTATCAAAGAGCCTCTGGTAAGCACTGAGAATATCCCAAGAAAAATAGCCTTTGACAATTTTGAGGAGCTGCCAGTTATTTGAGACTTATGGTTTCTGGGCTTGGATTCTGTTTGTTTTATTTTGTCTCAGACACATTCAGAAATGGTAGCTTTTGCTTATGTATAAATTAGCCAGTCAGCTATTACATGCTAGAAACTGACTTTTAATTTTCTATTATTTTGACTCATTTTTGCTTAAAGCTTTCTCATATCTTTGGAAAACAAAAGCAAAGAAAAGCAACCTAGACTGAAAAGAGGTAAATCATTCATTAATTAGAAAGTACTCAAAAACTGAAAAGCGAATGTATTAGTTGTAACAAAGTACCACCTATTTAGTGGCTTAACAGCACAAACTGTATTGCTTTGAACAGTTCTTGGATCAGAAGTCTGTTTTCATAGTTTTCTAGTTTCTAGAGGCAGGTCCATCCACTTCACTCCTTCTTCAAAGCCAGAGACACTGCATCTCTCCCAACCTTGCTTCAGCATTGCATCTCTGACCAGAAAGTAAAATTCTCCATTTAGCAAATCTGAACAATCCAACATGACTTCTCCATCTCAAGATCTTTAACTGAGTCACATCTACACAGTCCCTTTCATCATGTAAAGTAACACAGTCACAGATTCTGGGATTAGGGCATGGACTTCTTTGGGGGCCATAATTCTGCCTACCACCTAACTACAACCTACTGCTGTCTAGTTGATTCCATCCCATAGTGACCCTACAGCACAGGGAAGAACTGCCCCATAGAGCTTCCAACGATGTAAACCTTCCCAGCAACATACTACCACATCTTTCTCTCACAAAATGGCTGGTGAAATCAAACCACTGACTTTTTTTGGTTAACAGATGAGTGCTTTAGCCACTGTGCGACCAACCTTTCTCATGCCTGCCACAGGGAGTATTAAAATCACTATATATAGACTCCTGGTGTGGCACGGTAGGATCATCGCTGGTCTGTGAACCACAAGGTTCAAACCCACCAGCTCCTTCTTGGAAACCCTATACAGGGTCGCTAGGAGTCAGAACTGACTTGATGGCAATTAACAACGTTTTAAAGTAAGACATAGAAGTTTTTGTTTGTTTGTTTGTTTGTTTGTTTGTTTGTTTGTTTGTTTGTTTGATGAAGCCCATGGAATGCTAGGTGGGCCATTTAAATTTGTTTACTTACAGTCAAGATTTTTATAGTCACCATCCATGAGAATTATACTAATTTCATTATTCCTCCCTAAATTATTATTTTAAGAAGCTCTGGTAGCGTAGTGGTTACGAATTGGCCTGCAAACCGCAAGGTCAGAAGTTTGAAACTACCAGCTGTTCTGCTGGAGAAAGATGAGGCTTTCTGCTCCCGTAAAGATTTACAGCCTCGGAAACCCTGTACAGGGTCGCTATGAGTCGGAACTGACTCCACGGCGCATAACAACAACAAACTTATTTGCCACTTAGGAGTAAACCCCTAGACTATTACCCTAAGAAACTAATTTAATCTGGAGCTGAAGTTACTCCAGGATGATGCCTTTCACAGAAACAGCAGATTGGCTATGAAATAAGCAGTAATACTCATGATGACTGTACTCCTTTAAACAATCAGTTATACGAGATTGAACGGGCAACATTTACTGCAAGCAAAGCAGACAGAGCTAAGAAGAGCAAGGGAACTGGGTGGGTGGAAGGCAGGCAGGGTGGAAATGCGGAGAGCGCCAAACCATGGCCCTGATTGTAACCAATGTCCCGTAACAGTTTGTCGTTGCACGGGATATCTGAATTGTGTATGAATTGTTGAATGGAAACCTAATTTGCTGTGTAAACTTTCACCTAAAATAGTATGAAATATTCAAAATAAATTATTATTTAACCTTGAGTTATATAACTGGACAGTTCTCATTTCATGTGTGTGAACCGCACACACACATGCTCACAGAGTACGGGTTAAGAGCACATTTCTCATCATCCAACACCGCAAACAAATCTTTCTGCTGAAAAGCTTAGCAACAGGGAGTCAGTAGAAGTCTGAGCTTTTTGTCAAGCCTCTGTGGTGGCACAGTGGGTTAAGCATTACATTGCTAATGCAAGGTCAAGGGTTCAAACCCACCAGCTGCTCTGCAGGATAACGATAAGACTGTCTGCTCCCAGACTTTTTTTTGACTTAACACTTTTAAGATTCATATATATTGCTAAGTGTTATAGTAGTTCATTCATTTCCATTTTTATTCCATTGTTTGAAATATCAAAATATATTCACTGATTCCACTGTTGATAAAAATTTAGAGTATACCCAGATTGGTTCTAAGAAAATTCTTGTGTATATCTTTTGGTATACAGATGTAAATATTTTGGTGAAATAAGGACCCCTGGTGATATAGTGACTAAACACTCACTTGCTAACCAGAAGGTGGGTAGTTTGAATCCACCAGTTGCTCCTCAGGAGGAAGATGTGACAATCTGTTTAAGATTAGATTTCTACAGGATGGCTTTGAATTGAAACAGACTCGATTTTGGTTTGTATAAATAGATACAAGAATAGCTAGGTCGTAGGTTATGTCTTTGAAGAGTTTCAGTAGATATTTTTTGTTCACATACCAGCAATCTATAAGAGTATTTGAAAGTTTTACCAAAGTAGCATCAGCCTCCCTTTGTAATAAGTTATATCAGTTTATGCTCCCAACAAAACTGCATAAAGTCTTCCTGTCTTGCCATTCACCAGAACAGTGATTACCAATCTCTTGATTTGTTAATCATTTCATAAGCAAATATCTTGCTTTCATTTGAAATAAAAGATATAACATCTTTTATCTTGTTTACACGGTAGAGACTCTCTTGCTACAATTTCACTTAGGATTTCCAAAAGTGTTTCAGTTAATTAGTCACCTGCCTTTCAGGATTGTTTATAGTGATGGTTTTGTCTTTTCAAAGCTTTTCATTTAAATGTTAAATCCAGTTATCTTTCCTGGTTTTTGTTTTGTATTTAGGAGGGCTTTCCTCACACAATATTATAAAATAATATTTCTCAGAATTTAAAGTTGTCTGATGGTTTAATTGTTCACATTTAATTATTTGATAAATATAGAATTTATTTTGGATAAACAGTGAAATAAGGTCTTGCTTAATATTATTTTCAAGTGAATAAGCCCATTGTCTCTTCTTTGTAACTCTCCTTCTTATTTCATTCTCTTATCTAATTGCATTGGCGAGAAGTTTCAGAACAATGGTAAACAATAGTCGGATATCAGATATCCTTGGATTTTTCTTTCATGTTAGTGGAATTCGTCTAATGTTTCACCATTAAACATGACGGTGCTTCTAGTTCACAGTATATGATTTTATCGTATTAAGGATTTGTAGTTTCTTTCTGTGGTAGCATTTTCTGAAAATAAAAAATAAATGGTGAATTTTGTCAAATGCCGCGTCAGTACACATTTTTTTTTTGGCCTTGCAATATTGAGAATTCACAATAATATATATATTTTTAATATCGAGCATTCCTTACATTTCCTGAATAAGACCCATTCAGTCATAGTGTCTTTTTCTTTTACAGTACTGCTGAATTCTTTTTATTGGTATTTCCTTTTTCATTTTGCAGCAATAAGTTAGGCTGATAAGTGCTTTTCCTTTATTAAGTTAAGCTTGTTAGTATTGGCTTCACAAAAAGAACCTGGAAACTATCTTTCTCTGTACTCTGAAAAGTTTAAGTAGGGAAGATATTGTCCGTTCCATGAAGACAAACTAGACCTGGCACATTGGTATTGGGAGGAAGAGAGAACGAATTCTGACAGTTTTCTTCATTTCTTCCATGATGACTGGTCTGCTAATTACACGGTATGGTCTCAATGTGTCCATTTATGTGTCAATAGTTATTTGACTTCCTGTATAAGTGGTGGTTGTTGTTGTGAAGTGTCATCGAGTCAGTTCCGACCCATAGCAACCCTATATAGGGTTTCCTAGGAGCAGCTGGTGAACTTCAACTGCTGACCTTGCAGTTTAAACAGCTTTGCAGTCTGGAGCATTAACCCACAGCGCCACACCAGGACCAAAACCCATTACTGTTGAGTCGATTCCAACTCTTAGCAACCCTACGGGACAGACTAGAACTGCTCTGAGACTGTGAATGTTTACAGAGAGTTGCCAGGGCTCCTCTCATGAGAGGGACAATAGCAGGATAACACTTGGTCATGTTTCCACAGATAATCAAAAAGAATGTCAACAAAGGATGAGATGGAGGACTGAACATTTCAGGTAGATGCAGGTTGGGCACAACTTACCCCAGTGGGAAAACAAGCACTCTGGGCTTATGTTTTCCAGAAGGCAAGTTATATGGGGAAACAGGAATGCATGATTTAGGATTGAGTATGGAGTCCTGGTGTGGCGTTGTATGCTAATATGCTGGACTGCAAAGTCGTTTGAACAACAAAGTCGGTAGTTCAAGCTCACCATTCGCTCCTCAGAAACCCTATACAGGGTCACTATGAGTTGGAACTGACTCAACAGCAGTTAACAACAACAACAACAATGTAAGTAAGGTAGCATAGTGGGTTACTTACACATTAGGCTGCTAACAGCAAAGTCAGCAGTTGGAATTCACCAGGTGCTCTGAGGGAAAAAGATGAAGCTTTCTGCTCTCGTAAAGATTTACAGCATCAGAAACCCTATACAGGGTCATTATGTGTCGGAATCGACTCCCTGACGCATCACCACCACCACCATGAACATATTGTTGTTGTTAAGCGCCATCGAGTCAGTCGATTCTGATTCATAGCAACCCTCCATAGGGTTTCTGAGGAGTCACTGGTGGGTTTGAATGGCTGACCTGGCAGATCAAAGTGACCTTGCAGTCCAGTGTTTATCCTACAGTGCCACACCAGGTTCCCCATGTATGTGTATATGTGCATATATTTTTAAATTTATTTATTTTTTACTGAAAATGAAGTTTTAGCTTTAAATGCAAGTACTTATTCTTCTGACAATTTGCTTTGTATTCCCATAAAAAGAAAATTCTATGTCCTTTGTCCATCAGGTGAAGGCTAGTTAGAAACTCATTTTCCTAGAAGATTCCATCTTTGTTCATTAAGTTTGGCTTTCAGGTGGTCTTTTATACTTAGAAGCACATATCCACTGCATCCCTTCCCTTGCTGCTAAGAGTATTGCCTCAGATACCAAGATAAAAAATGTCTTCATCACAGGAGTTAAAAATTAAATGTATGCATAAAATGACTACAGTGTCTTGCATGCAAAGTATCCATTTAGCAGTAGACATTCTTGAATGTACAAAGATCACTTGAGGGTATTTGATCTAAGGATTTCCTAGATTTTGAGATTAATTTTAATGTGTTAATTTATAATGCTGTAATTTTCTTTATATATGTTCTGTGACTCACAAGATGAATATACAAGAAGTCATCCTCCTGTGTAAGTACCCAAAAGCCCTTTCCCATCTATCCATCAATCAATATCCCTAGCAGTCTTGTAACCAATGTGTAAGAGAAAAGCAAGGTGTCCTACTTAGAGGAGTGAAAAATATCTGTCACACATTCCCATTCCCTTACTCAAATCAAATCTAATCCTAGATTTTCCTTGGTGTTTCCAACACACCCAGCAGCACTGTGGAAGAAAACCCTGTCAATCTATTTTCATAATGATTATAGCCAAGATAATACGATGGGTCAGTTCTGCACTGTAATATATAGAGTTGCCATGAGTTGGAAATGATTTGACAGCAACAGGTTTTTTGTTTTGTCTTTTGATCTTTGAAGTTGCTGCAATATTGATAACAGCATCAGTGATGGATAACCACTGACCTTATAATTCTGAATGTCAAAAATAAAATAATTCCTGCCAATAAGCGTCTGGACTCATGGGGAGACACTGTAAGGTTAGCACTGGACTGTGAACTACAAGGTTGGTTGTTCAAACTCATCAGCTGCATCTCGGAAACCGTGTACAGTGTCACTATGAGTCAGAATTGACTAGCTGGCACTTAATAACAACAACAATGAACATCTGTTCATTCCAGACTCTTCTGCAAGTGTTTCACATACAAACTGGGAGTAAATACCACATGACACAATCCCAGTTTCAGTATCTTTGAGTGCAGGTCTTCCCAAATCCACAGATATTAGGGGCAGACCAGCATTCAAGTATGCAAAGCATCTCAACCTCTCATACTATGTTGTATGTAAGATTCTGCTTCTCCCTCCGCCCCCAAATGAAAGCCACTGCCAATGAGTCAATTCAACTCATAGTGACCCTACATAGGATTTCCAAGACTGTAACTCCACCCTCTTCCTCCTGTGAAGTGACTGAGAGTTTAGCAATCCAGCAGCTAAGACACAGCTTCTCTTCCCCAGAGTAGCCTCTAAAGTCTGGGAATTGACAGGTATCATGGGATCCAGGGAACAGATGTCCACCCAATTTCATTTCTGTTGGTCACTGATACCCACTTCTTCAGTTTTCTTCATTACTGCCCATTGTATCTACTGCTGAAGGCCAAGGGGCTGCCCTGGTTTCTGGCTAATGAAGTTGATTCCACATCTGCCAATGGCATCCTGTCAGAACAAAGACAAGACGGTTGAAGTCCACTGTGCTCTTTCCACCTCTTCTGTGATCCTCCCAGTGTAGAGAGCTCTGCTGAGACAATCCAGGTCGCCACGTCTACCTAATAGTTTCTCCCGTGATCCTGGCTGTTATGAGCTAAATTATACGTCCCCAAGGTTATGTTGGGATCCTAACCCATGGATGAAATCCTATTTGGAAGCAGGCTTTTCTTTGTTTTGTCAATTGGATCATATTCTAGTAGTTGTTGTTGTTGTTAAGTGCCGTCGAGTCGGGTCCGACCCATAGCGACCCTGTACAGGGTTTCCGAGGGTGTAAATCTTTACGGGAGTAGAAAGCCTCATCTTTCTCCCGCAGAGCGGCTGGTAGTTTCGAACCGCTGACCTTAAGGTTCGCAGCCCGATTCGTAACCACTACGCTACCAGAGCTCCTTAGAGTGGGTTCTAAATCTAATCACTGCTGAGTTACCAAAAGAGCTTAGACAGAGAGAGATATTCACATGCCATGGAAAGACAGATGCTGTGTGAAGATTGCTTACCAACCAAATGAATGCTGGGGACGAGCTACAAGGAATCCATGTGACCGAGTCTTGATTTGGACTTCTAGCCTCTAGGACAATGAGAAAGTAAGTTTCTGTTCTTTAAAGTCCCCCACTAGTGGTATTCCTGTTGTATAAATACCACACTAGGAAACAAAGAAACAGGTTCTAACTGGGAAGTTAGAAGGTTGATACCCTCACTGCTTTTGGAACATCTAAACCTATCTGAGGGTTTTAATCTTTCCCCTCAGGTCTTAGCCTAGTATCCCATCTCAGAGCACCCCCTCAGCTCTTAATTACACTGATTTTTCTTCCATTTCAACTCTCCTCGCAACTTCTCAAACTCTACCTGCCTTGGGTAAGGGAAAAAAAACAACTGCTTCTTACCCCATTGGACATTCTTTCTAGCATTAGTGTTTATAGTATTCATTTTATTTCCCTGAGTTCTTCAGACCCTTAGACTTTTTTTTTTTTAAGTTTTTATTGTGAGTTGAGAAGAAGTTTACAGAGCAGATTGTCAGTTTTACATTCAACAAATCATATCCCTTGTGTCATTACAATGATTACGTTGTTGTTGTTGTTGTCAGGTGCCATCGAGTCGGAACCGACTCATAGCAACCCCATGCACAGCAGAACGAAACAATGTCCGATCCTGGGCCAACCTCACTACCGCTGCCACACCTGAGTCCATCAATGATGCCACCTGGCTGATCCATCTCGTTGAGGGTCTTCCTCTTTTTCTCTGACCCTCCACCCTACCCAGCATGACATCCTTCTCCAACGACTGTTTCCTCCGGACAATATGTCCAAAGTAGGAGAAACGAAGCTTAGCCATCCTGGCCTCCAAGGAGCACTCTGGCTGCACTTCTTCCAAAACAGATCTATTGGTTCTTTTGGCAGTCCATGGCACTTTCAGTATTCTCCTCCAACACCATAACTCAAAGGCATCAATTCTTCTACGATCTTCCTTATTCACCGTCCAGCTTTCGCATCCATATGAGGTAGACCCTTAGATTTTTGGCCCTCCAAAATATTTTTCTCACTAAAAAACAAACAAGAGCAAATAAAATGTGTTTTATTTAAAAACAAAACAATAAAACCTTGGCTCTCAAAACTGTGGTTGCAACTATGAGTTTTTAGCACCTATTTTGGGAGTGGGAGTCCTGGTGAGGATAAACACTGGACTGCTAACCCCAAGGTCAGAGGTTTAAGCCCAGCAGCTCTCCTCAGAAACCCGATACTGGGTCGCTATGAGTCAGAACCTACTAGATGGCATTGAATAACAAACATTTTGGGAGTCAGAAGGCCATGATCTGATCATTCTTCCTGTGGCCCTTCACCAGGCCATAAGCCTCACCCTCACGGCTAATGTTAAAGGTGGAAGAGGCAGTGGGTAAGGGTGGGGTTGTTTATCAATACAATAGCAATGGTTAACATTTCAAAAGATTGTTCCTTTACCCATGTAATGTCTCATTAATTTCATACTTCAACTGAGTCAGATAAATATTCTCTTTTTCACATTTACAGATGAAGAAATAGAAGATCAGATGTCAGGTGACACAAGGTTGCCAAATAATCAAGCGGCATTAGCAGAGTACAAAACCAGGCCCTGCTGACTCTAAAGCTTCTCTTTGTTTAGTCACACTACGTGGTCTTTCTCCCTGAGAGACAGGAGAGGCTAGTGGGTTAAGCGCTGAGCTCCTAAATGTAAGGTCAGCAGTTAAAATCCACCAAGCTCTCTACGGGAGAAAGATGAGGCTTTCTGATCTATTAAAGACCTACTGCCTTGGAAACCCTGCACAGGGTCTCAGTGAGTCAGAACTGACTCAACGGCATGTAGCAGCAGCAGCAACATTGTACACAGCAATGGGCTGCCCTGAAAACTATTCAACTTTACTAAAATTCAGCTATGTATTCCTGATTCAGGAATTTTCATTTATTTCATTTGTAGCTAGACCTTGAATCATGATGGAACTTCTGGGTGGTGTAAATGGCTAACACTCAGCTGCTAGTGGAAAGGTTGGAGGTTCGGGCTTTCCTAGAGGCACCTTGGAAGGAAGGCTTGGTGATCTACTGCTGGAGACTCAGCCACTGACTACGTTATGGAGCACAGTTCTACGCTGAGACACATAGGTTGCCGTGAGTCAGCACGGACTCAATTGATGAACATCACTAAATTGGGAAAGTATTTCCTACTGTTAAGTGCCATCGAGTTGGTTCAGCCCTGTATAGTGTTTCCAAGGGGTTGATGGAGAGCTGTCTGATACTCATCCACTATCTCCCGCCAGGCAGAAATTCCTTCTCTAACACGACATGGTCACATTTTATTATATCGTGTTTTGTGCCATTGACTTTCACTCCTATTAGATTAGACACAACAAACTACTTCATTGCTATAGCTCTAGCAACTAGCAGTTTCTGAAACATGTTGGAACTGATTGCATATGTGTGTGTGTGAGTAATGTGTTCACAATGATGTTGTCTTAGTTATTTATCACTGCTATAACAGAAATGGAGTCCTAGTGTTGCACTATAGGATAAGCACTGGCTTTCTAGCCTCAAGGTTGATGGTAGGTTCAAACCTACCAGCTGCTATAAATGGTCTCTATAAGGAGCCCCGGTGGTGTAGTGGTTACGAATCGGGCTGCTAACTTCAAGGTCGCAGTTCGAAACTACCAGCTGTTCCGCAGGAGAAAGACGAGGCTTTCTGCTCCTGTAAAGATTTGCATCCTCAGAAACCCTGTGCAGGATTGCTATGAGTCGGAACCAATTCCACGGCACTTAACAACAACAATAAGTAGGAATCAGCTCAATGGCACTTAATAACAACAATGTAATAGAAATGCCACAAGTGGATGTTTAACAAACATAAATGTATTCTCTCAAAGTTTGTTGATGTTGTTAGATGCCATCAAGTTAGTTCAGACTCATAGCAGCCCTATGCACCACAGAAAGAAACACTGCCCAGTGGGTTCTGCGTCAGTCTCACAATTGTTGTTATGTTTGAGCCCATTGTTGCTGTCATTGTGCCAGTCCATATTGTTGGGGGTCGTCCTCTTTTTCTCTGACCCTCCAGTTTTCCAAATATGATGTTCTTCTCCAGGAACTGGTCCCTTCTGATAACTTGTCTGAAGTATGAGAGACAGAGAGTTGTCATCCTTGCTTCTAAAGACCTTTCTGGTTGTGCTTCATAGACAGATTTATTTGTTCTCACAGTCCTTGGTACTTTCACTGTTCTCTGCCAACATTATAATTCAAATGCATTGATTCTTCTCCAGTCTTTGTTATTTATTGGACAACTTTCACATGCATATGAGGTTATTGAAAATACCATGGCTTGTGTCAGGTGCACCTTAGTCCTCAAACTGACATCTTTGCTCTTCAACACTTTAAAGCGATCTTTGCTTAATGCAATACGTCATTTGATTTCTTGACTGCAGCTTCCATGAGTGTTGATGGTAGATCCAAGCAAATTAAAGTCCTCAAAAATTTCAATATGTTTATCATGATGGTATGTATTGGTTCATTCATCATGATGTCATTTATTGGTCTGTGAGGATTTTCTCACCATTTAGGATGCTAGAAGGGTGAATTCAGAGCACTAGCTGTAAGAGAAGGTTTCCTCTCTTTGTTGTCTCTAGAGGAAAATCCTCATCTCCTTTCAACATCTGTGGGCCTGGTGTTCTTTGGGGATCTATGTGTGTCTTAGCATCAATCCCATGCTGGGTTTAGAAGGTTCTCAGTGCACGGACCCCAGGTCCAAAGGACCCGCGCCACTCCCAACACTTCTTTCCTGGTGGTCCCTCTTTCTCTGCTCACTTCTTTCTCTTTTATCTCTTGACAGACAGAAGATAGTATAGACTACACCCTAGGCAAACAAAACAAAACACTGCTTATATTAGGTCAGGGCAGGACTTGAATAAGGGTGCTACATCCCATCCTAATCCCCCTACAATGGATTGGCTGATTACATTAGATAACATCATGGGGTTGATTATATCATTACACAATTGTCTAATTACATCATCACACGACTGTCAAACCATGGAAAATCAGAACCCAGTCAGCCAAGTTGACATGTATTTTTGGAGCATACAACTCAATCCATAACAGATGCCAATTTCTTTTTACAGGGTTCAATTACTTTTTGAAATTAAATTGATAATAATTAATTGAAATTAAATTCAACTTTTTTTTAATCTCTTGCAGTATATGTAAAAGATGTAACTGAAGACAGTCGTCAAGCGCTACTGATATTTATTGGTTGGTTGCTTGGTTGGTTGGTTATGTGCCATGGAGTTGGTACCTACTCATAGTGACCCTGTATAGGGTTTCTGAGGCTGTAAATCTTTATGGGAGCAGAAAGCCTCATCTATCTCCCGCATAGCAGCTGGTAGTTTTGAACAGCTGACCTTGAGGTTAGCAGCCCCACTCATAGCCACTATGCTACCAGAGCTCCTTAGAGATATTTATAATCATTTGTAAACTACAACTGATTAAGACCGAGCACCACAATCACTTCTTATTTATCAAATATGTAGAGGAAGATTAATATAATATAATATAAATGGAAGTCTTTGACAGTTTGGGACCATAGAAAATGAATCGTTTTCTAATACAACTGCTAGTGTTCACAAGAGTTTATTAATTCAAAATCCTCTACCAGTTTAATAGTATTATTTGAAGCCTTAGTGAAAGGTCTGAATTGAGATATATGCATATTTGTAAATATGTCAGATCTACTGAGTGATATAAAATTGATCATTCTCCCCCTATTGTTTTGAAATGCCACCTTTATTATATATTAACGTTCTCTATGCATTTGTGTCTGTGTTTGATTTTTTTCTGGTCCATGGATTTGTCTATTCATATTAAGTTTCATTGTTGTTGTTGTTGTTAAGTGCCGTTGAGTCGATTCCGACCCATAGTGACCCTCTATAGGGTTTCCAAGGAGCAGCTGGTGAGTTTGAACAACCAAATTTTCAGTTCAAACGACTTTGCATTCTGACACATTAGCCCACAGCACCACACCAGGACTCCACTAAGTACAATAGCTTGTTGATATATTTTAATATATGATAGGGCTAACTTCTCTTAAAAATGTTCCCTGAATATTTTAAAACATTTACTTAATAAATTTTAAAAAAGCCTTTTAAGTGGGATTGTGCTAAATCTACAGATGAGTTAAGAGAGAATGGGTATCTACTGAATCTTTCTGTCCAAGAAGAGAGTACATACTTCCATTTATTCAAAACTTCTTCACAACTCTCAGGAGATATTGAAAATAATGAGTATACATTGTGGCTAGCTGCTGTCAACTCAGCTCTGACTCATGGCAACCCCACGTCCAACAGAACAAGACTTCATTTAGTCCTGGTCCATCGTCACAATTGTTGGTATATTAGAATTCATCATTGCTGCCACTGCATATCTTGAGTGTCTTCCAACTTGGGGGCCCATTTTCCGGCAGTATAATAAGCAATATGCTAGTGTGACTCACTGGGTTTTTATCTGCTTATTTTCATACATGGATCACCAAACCTTTCTTCCTAGTCTTAGTCCAAAAACATCACTGACACTTGTCCACCATGGATGACCTTACTGGTATTTGACGTATCAGTTGCACAGCTTCCAGCACCATAGCAACACACAAGCCACCACAGTATGACAATCTGTCAGACAGTGGATGAAAAGTCTATATGTATTCCTGAATTTATTACATGCTTGAGGGGACTTCGAAAAGTTCTTAGACAATTGGAATGAAAAGATAATGGAATTTTCCCATGAATTTTTGGAAGCCCTCTCATATTGCAATTTTCTGTTAAGTGGTCCATTTCTTTTCTTCAATAAATTGTCAGAATTTTGAGGCTAGGAGCTAGGACTTATTAATTATTGTTACACCATCAGCCTGAGCAGTACTAACATACAGTCAAAGTTAAACAAATACACAGATAAAGTAATTACAATGACGCCTGCATTTTCGTTGGCCATTTCAATGGACTGAGTAACAGTGTGAGGAGGCAGAGAGACTGGCAGTTAAGATAACTACTGGGTACTAGACCTCAAAGCTAAATATTGTTCTACGTCCTCCTGCCTCGCATCCTGTAACACCCTACTATATTTGAAAGGTCAAGTCATCTATTAGAAATACAAATGACACTCATTTCTCTCCGTAAATAAATTTCTTGAATATTCTATAAAAGGATCACACATTTATATTTCCTTTTCTTCGAGGGACAAAAGCAATTTGGCTTCCCACGAAGGGCCCTTCAGTACATAAATTCTTCATAACAAAGGTCCAGAAACTTTGAACAATGTCCTTCTCTTGCTCCTCTTTTGATTGTGGAGATAGAATGAAGGCTCTGTGCTCAAACAGTTTTGGGGACAAACAAAAACACTTCAAAATTTAAACTTCACATATTGTTGTTGTTTAGTGCTGTCAAGTCAGTTCTGACTCCGCAACACTGCACAGGGTTTCTGAGGAACAGCTGGTGGGTTTGAACCATCTACTTTCTGGTTTGCAGTCCAGTATTGATCCTAAAGTGCTACACCAGGAGTTCACATGTTGTGTTATTGTTAAGTGCCATCGAGTTGGTGCTGACCTATAGTAACTCTGTATAGGGTTTCTGAGGAGCGGCTGGTGAGCTTGAACTGCTGACCTTGTGGTTCAAACTGACTTTGCAGTCGAGCACATGAAACCACAGTACCACACCAGGACTCTAGTACTTCACAGTCAGACTAGTAAAGACTGCACACATCACTGTCCCCAGTACTGGGTAACTATGGAGGAAACATCCTTTTTGAGTACTTCAAGATGTCAGTCATTGGTATGGAGCAAACCAGAAGATTCCCCTGCTTTCCCTGTGTGCCAGGAGGCCCACAGGCTAGTTAGTGAGGGAAGGCAAAGGAAAGACCACAAGTGTTGCTTAGTTACCTAGTGCTGCTGTAACAGGTGTACCACAGTGAGTTGTCCTAAAGAAACATCAATATGTTTTATCACAGTATAGGAAGTGTGAGAACTAACTCTTGGGGGCATGGTCCATCTTCACAGACTAAGGGAAGTCTTGAAGGTAGCAGGCTAGGATAACAAAAAGAGGGTAAGAACTAGTTTGACTGGCTAGGAACTTTAAAATAAGAATAAGAATACAGCCATCAAGGAAATAGGGCAAGTTCACAGGGAAAGGAGAAAACAAACTTTAAATGAGAATGCTCCCAGTAAGGACTAGTAGGCGACCTTGGGAGGAGAATGTGACCTTGTAATACCCAGTGGAAGGAGAACTGGAGGAGGGGAGTTTTTGAGACAGGGAAATAAAACTGTTTGCTGGTCGTCCATGAGGCACATCTGCCCATGTCTACTGGGATGGGCACCCAATTTGGCAAACTTGAATAAAGAAAGCCTCTCTCTCACTTAAATGAGTACAGATTGGATTTCTTGAGCATTTGTCGTTATAGACAATGTTTCTCATAGGAAGCTAAAAGTCTGAACTCAGGGCACCGGCTCCAGGGAAAGACTGTCAGCTATGGGGAAAGATCTCTGTCTCAGCTTCTCTCACCTTCATCTGAGGGTTCCCTGGAGATCTCCACAAGGCATCTATCTTTCCTCCATTTGCTCTTGCTTCTGTGATCTTTTTACATCTCAAAGGTGATTAGATTTAAGCCATACCTTACACTGATAGGATATGAAATACCCAGATTCACTGTACCTAAAAGCAGTGGTCAATGTTCAATCATTTCAAGAGGTAGTATATGATCAAGAACCAATGATACTGAAGGAAGAAGTCCAAAGTACACTGAAGTCATTGGCAAAGAACAGTCACTGGGAACTGATGGAATGCAAATTGAAATCTTTCAACAAACAGATGCAACACTGGAGACACTCATTCATCGATTTCAAAAAATTTGGAAGACAGCTACCTGGCCAGCTGATTGGAAGAGATCAACATTTGTGCCCATTCCATAGAGACGTGACCCAATAGAATCTGGATATCATGAACAATATTATATGCAAGTAAAATTTTTGCTAAAGATAATTTAAAAAATGGTTGCAACAGTACATTGACAGAGAACTGCCAGAGGTTCAAGTCAGATTCAGACAAGGACTTGGAATGACAGATACAATTGCTGGCATCAGATGGATCTTGGCAGAAAACAAAGAATATCAGAAATATGTTTGCCCATTCTTCATTGACTATGCACAGGCTTTTGGCTGTGTGAATCATGAGACGGTATGAATAACATTGCTGAGACTGAGTATTATGGAACACTTAATTGTGCCCACGAAGAACGTAGAGGCAGTCATTCAAACAGAACAAGGGATCACTGAATGGCTTAAAATCAGGAAAGTTGTGTGCCAGGGTTGTATTCTTTCACCATACTTACTCAACCTATATGCTGAGCAAATAATCCAAGAAGCTGGATTATATGAAGAGGAAGTGGCATCAGGGTTGGAGAAAGACTTAACACCTGTGATATGCAGATATAACCTTGTTTGCTGAAAACAAAGAACACTTAAAATATTTATTGATGAAGATCAAAGACCACAGCCTTAGGTATGGGTTGCACCTCAATGTAAAGAAAACAAAAATCCTCACCACTAGACCAATAAACAACATCCATATAAATGGAGAAAAGGTTGAAGTTGTCAAAGACTTCCTTTTGCTTAGATCCACCATCAACACTCATGGAAGCATCAGTCAAGAAATCAAATGACGTATTGCATTAGGCAAATCTGATGCACAAGACTTCTTTAAAGTGTTGAAGAGCAAAGATGTCAATTTGAGGACTAAGGTACACCTGACCCAAGCCGTGGTATTTTCAATATCTTCATGTACATATAAAAGTTGGACAATGAATAAGGGAGACCATAGAAGAATTGATGCATTTAAGTTATGGTATTAGAGAATAATATTAAAAAGTACCGTGGACTTCCAGAAGAACAAACAAATCTGTGTTTGAAGAAGTACAACCAGAATTCTCCTAAGAAGCCTATACGACCAGACTTCATCTCTCATACTTTAGACATATTATCAGGAGGTACCAGTTCCTGAAGAAGAACATCATGTTTGGTTAAGTGTAGAGTAGCAAAAAAAGAGGACAACCCCAACAAATTGAATTGACATAGTGGCAGCAACAATGTTCTCAATGCAACAATGACTGTGAGACTAGTGCAGGACTGGGCAGTGTATCATTCTGTTGTACATAGGGTCTCTATGAGTCAGAACTGACTAGAAGGCACCTAACAACAACAACAGCACTGATGTGGCCTCATAAATATGAAAAAGAAAGCCCTACTTCCCAAGTGAGATGACAGCCACAGATTCAGGGGTTTGAATTTAAAATACATATTTTGAATGAATTTACTTCAATCTGTACCAAGCGTTCTTTACCAATGCAAGCATCTTGAGTTTCTGTCTTTGGAGGTAATAGCCACAACATAAGGAGGAACATTGTCCCTTGGTCCTACTGAGGGTAAAGAAAGAAAAGAACAAACTTGGAACCTTTTCCAAATTTAAGCAAAGTTAGGGAAAACACTTTCAAAAACTTTGGACTAATCGCAGGTACATAGTAGAATTTTGTAGCATACTTTATTTTGAATGTTTGCAACCAAGTGTTGTAATTATATGTATGCTTGTTCAATCCCTTTAGTTTATATTTGAAGAAGTCAAACTTAATGGAGTTTAAATGACTCTAATAATTACACAGCCAGTTAGAGAGATAGCTGAGATGGAAACTTGGGTCTCCAAATAAGTAGCCCAATGTTCTTTCCATTCAGTCATACTGTCATTATTTGAACCCGATAAACGTTATATTTGAATGCATATTTTTATTCAAAACTATTTGTCATTAGATTATGTGAAAATAAATTTAGGCTTCATAGTTTATTATATAAATCTACTTTAAAAAGAACTAGCACTTCCCTAGAATACGTTCACAACGTATTTTAACATATTTTTTTCAGTTTAAAATATTTTGTGTCAGGGTCAAGAAAGGTAGCAACTGTTGGTGAACACAATAAGTTGAGAAATTTGATCTATTAAATTGTACTCTGTGCCTAGTACACACATACAATTATGAAAACTACAACTGTGCACCTTCCCCGCCCCACAAACCATGTGTGAAAAAGCATCTTTTTTTCACCTTTCCTTTCCTTCACATTCATGAGATTTTTGACAAGTTTAAAGTAGTTTGACTATTTTAGGAACTGATGTTAGGGTCATTGATAATGGGATCTAAAATTATTTTTTAAGACGTTACATAGTAAATTTGTTTGCAAGCTTTTAGCTTCAATTTTCAGTTCTTCAGTTATAGGCAACTGGTAAATTTGAACCATTGACCTTATGGTCTGCAATCCAGCACCACACCAAAAATCATTAACTTGTGGCTAATCATGATCCATTTGAGTTATGGTGTCGAAGGAGAATATTAAAAGTACCGTGGGCCACCAGAAGAACAAACAAATCTGTGTTGGAAGAAGTGTAGCCAGGATGCCAGAATTTGTCTCTCAATACTTCAGACATATTATCAGGAGGGACCAGTCCCCGAAGAAGGACAGCACAGTTGGTAATGTGGAGAGTTGGTGAAAAAGAGGAAGACCCCCAGTGAGATGGATTGACACAGTGGCAGCTACAATGGGCTCAAGCCTAGCAGTGGTTGTGAGGTTGGCACAGGACTGGGCAGTGTTTCGTTCTGTTGTGCGATAGGTACCAGCTTGGCAGTACTAACACCATTGATATTCCATCGATTCCTTCCCCTACTTCTTCACACACATACACACGCCAATTATTTTGAAACAAATTCTAGAATCCTATTATTTTGTGAATATTTGGGTGTATTTCTCTACAATATCAAGTTCTTTTTTTAAAATTATAGCTTCAATATCTATCACTTCTAAGAAAATACAGTGATTCCTTAATATAATCAATCATCTAGTGGTTTTATAATAATTCCTTAATTGTGGCATGGTAGGATAAGCAATTGACCACAAGATCAGTTTGAACCCGTTGAATCAGTCTGGCAGTTCAAACCAGCCACCCCTTGGAAACTCCATACAGGGTCACTATGAGTCAGGACCAACTCAACAGCACTTAAAAGCAGAAACAACATTATCAATTATTACAATTTCCTAAATACCTTATAGTTATTTTTTAGTTTATTTATACAAACCAGGATCCAATTAATTCAACAACTACAGTAACAACAGCCCTCCAGAGCTTATCATGTAGTCTGGGGTGGCGATAGGGGGGATGGGAGTGAAGGATGGTAAACAAGTGAATAACTAAACAGCATGGTTACAGATTGTGATAAATGCTATGGCTCCATCTAGTATTTGAGAAAGTTTTTAAATGAAGTTGTCATTGTTGCTTTTAAAGTATTTAGTAATCAATGAAAGGGAAAAGTCCTATATAAACTCACCTTACATTGAGTTCACCTATTTGATGAATAGTGAAGGTCCTTTACACATAGCCATTTTATTTAATCCAATCTCCTCCCAATCTAAGCCAAGTTTCCGTTCATGATTATTGTCATCATTTCTAAAATTCTAAATTCAGTGTCTTTAAAAGCCCACGGTGGAGTCCTGGTATGGCGCTGTGGGTTAGTGCACCAGACTGCAAAGCCGTTTGAACTGCAAGGTTGGTGGTTCAAGCTCACCAGCTGCTCCTTGGAAAACTTATACAGGGTCGCTATGGGTTGGAACCGACTCGTCGGCACTTAACAACAACAACAACAAAAGCCAAAGGTAGATATTTCAAAACCCACTGTAAATGACCTGAGGTTATGTATATCTAACTCTGTGAAGCATCCCCAGGGAACTTGAACTTATACCCTAGGAGGAATTATGAAAGAATTTCCAGTCAGGGGGAGTGGGAGGGGGAAGGCCTGCCCTATCTCCTAGAACATATCCTTCTTCTTTTCCACGTGTCGGAGCTATGTGAAAATCTCCCAGGGAAGAAGTCAGGATATGAATGCAACCCATCATTTAGAAGACAAGTCTATCAGATGACAAGTGATCTACACATTATTATTATATTCTACTATGATCATTGTTCTTCCATGTAGTTAGAAGATTTCAATCTGAGCTACCTTTTTTCTTTCTGTTCACAGATACCTATGAGGAAGGGAGGTGGTAAATGTTAGTATTCCCATCATTTCCTAAGTAGCATTTGAATTGAAAATACCTGCCCCCTAACCTGTCTGACAGGGATCTGAAGTTTAATTAGATTAGAATCTCTGAACTGCTTTAGGTTTCCCAGAGATAGACATTATGTAAACACAAGGTATTATTATTGTTATCATAGAATCATGATGTTATTGTAATTGTGTGGATTCTCCCATAAGGCTACCCAGAATGGGATCCAAGCCAGACTCCTATTTGTCTAGTGGTTTGAGCTTAGATGAAAGGCACGTACATGCTGTCGTATGTTGTTAACATCATTATTGTGATTACTGTTGCATTTATGATCATTCAGAACAAACCAATTTTCAAATTCATCTCAACAGCTCTCCAACTCTTTTTTTTTTCTTTTTTAAATGTTTCCTGTGTGACTGATGGTGTTCTTTCCATATCTGTTTGAAGGCTTGGGGTAAGACAGCACCTGGGGCTCCTGCTATCCACTGGACAAAAGGGAGACAAACAGAGTCTCTTAGGGTGGTGACTGTTTGTCTCTGCAATTCTAGGGCCTGGGAGAGCCTGCAGAGTCCCAGTCCTACTGACAACCACGCTCCACATTCTGGGGAAGCCAACTTTGAGCGACTCTTCTGTCACATTTGCCACCTTTAGGAGCCTTAAGTGGCTATTCCGAAAAAGATGAAGACGGGATTCATTTCAAAAAGAGGAGGGAAGAAGAGCTATAGTGGCAAACAGCACACCAGAGAGTCATTTTATGAGATTAAAGGAGTTGATTCATCACTAAATACACCAGCTGATAAAGTTATACCGTTCATTTTAGGAGAATGTTAATAAATTCCAAGATTTATGCCGTCAGTGATGAGAATTGTATTTTAGAGTTGGTGAGTTTGGGACCTGCCTTATTTTATCTTGCAGTATCCTGACAGTGTCATTCTCAGAGACCATTTCTCTTCCTTTGTATTGTTTTGCCCAGTGAATTATGTTTTTATTCATCTTCTCTCAATTGTGTTTACAGAGCATAATTATTTACATTAAAGCTTCACTTTAATTTTTGCATTTTACTTCATTTTCTCCACTTGAAGTCCAATGTTTTATGCTACTGGAGAATGTGGGAAACGGCATACATTTATGAATGTTAAGTTGATGGATCCATTTATCTTTGTGATTCTTTACAAGGCCGGATGGCATCACATTTAAATGAAGGGAAAAAACACCTCCCAACTGATGAACCAGCTGTTCACCGAAATGTTTATATCTGCTCAGGCCCCAGACACACACATCTCTGCATGATTTATTCAATGTGTTTTTAATAACAGAGTTATCATCCCCCTCTTACTATTCTGTGATTGGTTCTCAGGATGGTTTTTAATATGGAGTTGATATTGTCATAGCAGAGGAAGTATTATGTTCTACTCTGATGAGAAGTTGAGAAATTTCCATCTGGTTCCATCTATTTCCTTCTGAATAGAAAAGCCGTCTGGGCATTTAGGGGTGTTTGGGTGGCACCAGCAATTAAGTGCTCACCTGTAGTCAAAGAGTTGGTTGTTCAAACCCATCCAGAGGTGCCTTAGAAGGCAGACCTCCTTTTAAAAGGTCTCACAGCCTTGATCACTCTATGGAGCAGTTCTACTGCTTTGAATCAATGGCAACTGACGCCCTTGACCCTGGGTGCAAATACTCTAACACAACAGTAACTGTGGCTTGGCCGGCTGCTTCTCGAAGAATCTGTGGGAGCATCCTGTGTGCAGCTACAGGTTGCAACTGGTTGGGCAGTGGTGTTTCTGAGCTGAGTACTTAGGGCAGCACTTTATTATCAGAATAGAACAAATCTAGGCTAATGTGCGTGGTATAAAGAATCCCAGGGAGCCTCAGAGCCTTATTCTCTGCCCATTCTCTCCAGTTTTTCTGCTGTTGCAGTCTGGATAATTGCAGTTTAATTGGGTGACATGAAATGAAAACTGTGTCCACATTATCCAGGATTATCTCTTTTTCCTGAAGCCTGCCACCGATTGAAAGGATCCCATTTATCAGACCAAAGAGCTGCTTTCGGCGGCTTTTACGAGTGGGGAAGAGTGTGAGAACAGGCGAGGAGAGGGAGAATGGGAACTGACAGCTAAGAAAAATGATTTCAGTTGTTTATCATGGGGAAAGTTTATCTGATTCTTTACAAAATGATACGGAGGTCAGCGTGTCGAGCCATGAGTAATGAACATTGACCAAGTTTGCTTCCTCAACCGGATGGGTCCGGAGCTGCCTCTCTTTTGTGTGGGCACAGATCAACTTTAAAAGCTTCTTTCAGGCAGCATGAATGCCCTTCATTTTACCAAAAAGAACTTTGTATTGATAGCTAGGAAAAAAGAAGGTTGTTTAAAAAGAAAGGGTAGACAATCGGGACAAAATGAGGAGCTTTCAGTTTCCATTATGAGCATGTCGCCCCATTCTTCTCATCTGTTTATACATTCCCAGCACAATAATGTCGCTTTGCAGCAATATGTTTCCCCTTTTACACTATTCATATTGAAAAAGCCCTCACATCATGACCATGGTAATAAATACCATAGAAATGTGGGTGTAATGTCAATTTGCATTCTGTGAGACGATCAAGGTAAAACCTAAGGGCCAAAAGAATATTCTGCTAATGTCCATCCATCATTCTCCAGATCCAGGTAAACGAGGTAAGTGAGGGACTTTGTCACTGCTTTGTAAACCCCTTCTATTGCGATTGCATTTGTGTGAACATTTTAGCCGAATGCACTGATTGTTAAGTAGAAAGAGCAGTCTTTGAAATTGTCTATTGCACTAAAATCCCCAGCTGTACAAGGTCTGAGCAGGAGGCATTTCTATTCAGAAGGAAATGGAAGGCTTTAGTTCAGTAAGCATAGTGTGGTTGAAGGTTATGGAGGATATTGTGTGTTTTATAAATAAAAATTTTCAAGTGAGGGAAAAATCTCATTATCAATAATGACAACAATGAGTATGGAATCTTCTGGCAAAATTGTCTGATATGTCCCAGCAGTCCTTACCTTTGGAGGTATAAACCTATGGCTGGTTAACATCAGGATGCCCTAAATGTGCATGATACAAATGGAAGAAGGTCTCTTACGTTGTGAAATTAAACACTTTGTCACCTGTCTTCGTTGTATGGAAGATATCTCTTGTGTTGCCACACAGACTACATTCTCTGTAATGTCCGAAGTTCAGTTTGATGTTGATCTTAAAAACAAGGAGGGGGAAGGCTATGAATGAACATGAAAGACCAAAATGAGATATTACACAGATATTATGAATAGACTTTTCATTCGATTCATTGGCCATACAGTCAGGCCATATAACTGAGCCAGCTTAAGGACTCTTCCCTTTCCTTTGTCTTCTCTTAGAACAGATTTTAAAGTATAGGCAATGTTTCCAAAAGAAAGACTTTCTGTAGGATTTAAGTGGTTACAGTGTGTGTTTCCATATACAAGTCTAAAGAATCAGATAATTTGGAGAATTGTCTTAATTCCTTTAGAACAGAGGTGGGGAACTTTTTGTCTGCCAAGAGCCATTTGTATATTTTTCACATCATTCAAGGGCCATACAAAATTATCAATTTAAAAATTAGCCTGCTAAATTTGGTCAAACATTTCATTAACTCACCTCTAATGTGATGGCTGGGACCATGGTTGCCTTGGCAGGGCCAGACCAAATCATTTCTAGAACTTTCTACAACCCACGGGACGGACGTTCTCCACCCCTGCCTTAGAGCAAATATTTGTAAAATTATTGAATGAGGCATATTGTTTTTGTTTTAATCACAATTTCTTGCTCTCATTTTATTCCACTCCCTTAAAGAAGATCAAAGTCAAATATTTTTGGGATTTGTTTTCTTTAACCTGAGTCTGTCTGTGCTGTGTATAATGAAATGTATTTGTTCCACCCACTATTTTCCCTGATTTTTTTTTTATTCCATTTGAATGATTGTTTCTTTACATTTATCTTAAATAATGCATGATTTATCCAGAAGGAAGAAGAGTTTAAAAGAAAGAAATTATATTTAATTTTTGCCAAAAGGCATGAGCACAAAACTAACTCTAATTGAGAACCCTGAATCCAACTGTCTGTTGTTGTTGTTTAGTGCTGTAGAGTCAGTTCCAACTCCTAGAGACCCTGTACAGGGTGGATTTGTATAGAAAAACAAATAAAATAAAACATGAGTCTCTTTGTGGCTTAAGAAATTGACTCTACAGCATATTCGTATCACCTTGCTTGTTAAAGTTTGCTTATTTCTTTGTTCTTAAAAAGGATCCCTTGAAGCCAACATCCAGAGAAAGAAAGTTTGACATCAGGTTATTTTTTAGCCTGATCCAAGCCAAGGTATTTTCAATAACTTCATATGCATGTGAAAGTTGAATAATGAATAAGGAAGACCTTATTTGCATTTGAGCTATGGTGTTGAAAAAGAATACTAAAAGTACCAGAACTGCTATAAAAACAAACAAATCCATGTTGGAACAAGTACAGCCAGAAAGCTCCTTAGAAGCCAAGATGACCAGACTTTGTCTCTCCTGCTTCAGACATATTATCAGAAAGGACTAGTCTAGTCTCTGGAGAAGGACATCAAGTGGAGAGTCAGTGAAGAGAAGTGTGAGACCCCCAACAAGATGGATTGACGCAGTGGCAGCAGCAGTGTGAGGCTGGTACAGGACCGGGCAGTGTCTTGTTGTGTTGGGCACAGGGTCACTATGGGTTGGGACAGACCCGGCAGCACCTCACAACAACAATAGCCTTCACTATTTTCCCAAAGATGTCTTCCTGAAGCATCTTTACTCTGCTCCTCTGGCAGAAAGGACATACATTCACAGAGGAAGAGAGGACCCATGTCAGACTGTTTTATAAATGCTTAGAGGTGAGTGTTTCTGGATTGAGGATCTAGTAGTTTTTCAAGGTGATTTGTGCCCACATACCTACTTATGCTACCTTCCTCCCATTAACAAGTTAGGCATTGCAGATTCGGTTTATAGTAAATACTAGAATGCTTTGCTTTGCATTAGATATGAGAACTTTGGATACATGTTCTGGAAAAAAAATGGTGTTGTTAGGTGCCGTTAAGTTGCTTCCAACCCATAGCGACCCTATGTACAACAGAAGGAAACTCTGCGGGGTCCTACACCATCCTCACAATGATTGCTATGCTTGAGCCCATAGCTGCTGCCACTGTGCCAATCCATCTCATTAGGGGGTCTTCCTCTTTACCACTTACCTTCCTCTTTACCAAGCATGATGTCTTTCCCCAGGGACCGCTCCTTCCTGATGATATGTCCCACCAATCCTACATCCTAGATACTAGAAATTAAGGCATAGAGGGGGACAATAATTTGTCTAATGTAACAGAGTAAATAGGTGATGAAGAGAAACTTGAACTCCGGTCCTGTGGCTCAGGTTGTAGGCTGGAATCATTGTATCATATTATCTTATTTTTAGAATTCTGTATCATTCTGAGGGCCTCAGATAGGTCATCTCAAAATGAAATCCAAGGTACTATAGCATGAAATTAAGTGAGCCTCTCATTTGCCATTTCACAAAATGATGGTCCCACTGTTACTTGAGATTAGAGAATATTAGAGCTTGAAGGAATCTAAAGATCTAGAATAGTGATTTTGAAATTGCATTCCATAGAAACTTGGGGACCCTTGTTCTTGATGTTTTTAAGTGCCGTTGAGTCAGTTCCAACTCATAGCAACCTTGTATAGCGTTTCCGAGGAGCGGATGGCTGGTAAATTTGAACCACCGACTCTTGCAGTTCCCTCAAAGGTTGCTGCAATAGCAAAGGAAGAGAAGAAGCAGGCAAAGGCCCAGGGCAGCACACCTATTTCATTCTCCTCGAGCACTGTATTTTTAGATGCTTTGTGCATTTATATGCTTACTATTTTGGACTTTAAGTAAGATTTCATTTTGAGAAGGCTTTACAACTTAAAAAAATTGTTCTAAAGCCATTGGTCTAGTCCAAATCTGTCATTTTACAGTTGAGGAGTCTGAGGTCCAGAGAGACTGAATGAAATTCTCAAATTTACAAGAAAGCTCGGCCCAGCCAGGATCAGAGGAAATGTCTATTTTGTTGTATACCTTACTGCTCATGCAATAGGGACATGGGTTCTACGATAAGGGAGGTATTTCAGGAAGTATGGCTAACCTGAGGCCAATCATCCACTAGCATGAGGCTTAGATCACTTTACATGAGAAGAGGGAGCCAGAGCTCCTGACTTCTCAGCAGGAGGAACTCCTCTGGCATCTTCCCTATATCCTGACATGGCAATTCAGGAACCGAGTTAGGTTCTAGACACTTCCCTGCTGCTGTGCTTACAGCCCAGGTGGCAGCACTTTGTGCCATAAATTCTTTGTATCTGATTATGAGTGAGATCTATATTTCTGAGTTGTTTTTTGATTCAATTGCATATCTATGGAAATTCGAGATCCAGAGTGATAGCTAAGAGATGAAGAATAGATATGTCTGGTAAAAGGGAACCTCCTGCAAGTCTAAGGCGACTTCCTTCTCTCAAACTCTATTTTCATTGATTAAATAAGCATAGATCTAAGGAAGAGCCTCTCAGGAGAGCGGGACCCTTGAATACCATCCGCAGTTAGACATGGGGAGTGGAAGAGGGAGAGATGACAGAAACCAGTTTTGTACAAAGGGAAACAGAAGGACAGATTGAGTCTGACTGAGCAACAGATCCAAAGAGCTGGACCAGAGCTGTAGTTCGCTGTGTATTGTTGTTGCCATGAATGAACTCTTGTTCATGCAAATTCAAAGAGTTGCTTTACTAACTTCAGTGCATTGGGCCCAAGTCATACATCATCAGATCCTTGCCCCTATCTTATCCCTTCATCTTTTCAACCTGCAGGGATTCATTAAATAAGAAGACTCTGCCTTCTCCTTTCATAAGAGACTGCCACACAGTCCCAACTCTGGAAGGGTCAAGAATACCAACGGCCAAATGGTGAATCTTAAACGGAATCAGATCAAAACATGACAAATCATGCTAATGTAGAAATATCAAGGTTGGCTACTGTTAGAGATAATAGCTGTTTCTGAAAACATTTCTTAAAATGCTGGGGCTAAGGCTCCCTGCCCTGGGGAAAGAAAAAACAAAAAACAAAAACCAGCAAAAGGAAAGAGTGTTTACTTTCAACTTCCCAAGATCATGGTTGACCAGAGTGAGTTGGCAGGTGCTTCCTCTGAGGAGGCAATGGAGTGCCAACTCTGCTGGAACGAAGACCAGTGGCTCCGCCAGGAAGGGCGGGATTCCAGCTCTAACAGCCCTGAGGTAACTGTGGTGGTAATTTGGTCAGGGCCAAGAGTAGCAGAGTCCCAGCTTGGCAAACAATGACTACACTGATTAAAAAAACACCAAAACCATGTAAAATACCTCTTGTGGGATAGCAAACATATTTGAAGGAGGGCTATTACCAAGGAATTAGGTATCCTGCACGTGTAGTTCAAGGTCTCGGGCTATGGGAACTTGGGTATTAATATAGAGAAGACTACATGTACACTTACAGACCAGTGAAGCAGAGCATTCAGGTTATAAAGTTTATAAGGTTATAAAACTCCTTTCTAATGGGTATGATTAGAGAATAACTTGTTCCTTAAACACCAATTGCTAATACTTCAGTGATAAATGTGAAATTCTGATTCCTTCTCCCTATAAAGTTCTTATGTCACTAAAAATTAATTCTGACATCTAATATAAGATGGGTAGATTAAGCATAAGTATTTACTCTCCTTTGTCTTAAACTAGCATTTGATAACTACAAAAAAGATCAAAAGGGAATAATGGACTTTGGGAAGAAGGGAAAGAAAGAACCTCAGAAGACTGCAAGGATGGATGAATTTCTGGAAAATGGGAAGCAGAAGGAATAGTACCCATTCCCACTGACTCGTGGTGACCCTATAGAACAGACTAGAGCTGCCCCAGAGTCTCACAGGCTGTACATCCTTATGGATGTTTCTCTCATGGTAGGGGCTGGGGTTCCAATGGCTGACTTTTCGGTTAGCGATCTTAACCATGGTATCATCAGGGCTCCTAGAAGGAATGATGGTGAATGACATGCTGTAGTGGGACAGCTCAGCCAGGACCTGAAGGTCCAGTGGATGTGAAGACCCTTTTTCTTGGTGAATGAGCCACAAGAGGGACTCCAAGTACAGAGACAGCAACAAAGAGCAAGCAGCCATGAAAATGAGATGGAGATTGTTGTAGTTGTTAAGTGTGGTCGAATCATTTCCAACTCATAGAGAGTTTCCGAAGAGTGGCTTATATATTTGAACTGCTGACCTTGCAGTTAGCAGTCCAGTGTGTATTTTATAGCACCATGAGATAGGCATGTTGTTGTTGTTGTTAAGTGCCGTCGAGTCAGTTCTGACCCATAGTGACCCTGTATAGATAGGGTTTCCAAGGAGCAGTTGGTGAGTTTGAACCTCCGACCTTGCAGTTCAAACGGCTTTGCAGTCTGGTGCATTAACCCACAGTGCAATACCACAGCATTGTTGTTGTTGTTAAGTACTGTGGAGTTGGTTCCGACTCATAGTGACCCAAAAGGCTGCAAATACTTATGGGAGCAGACAGCCTCATCTTTCTCCCGTGGAACAGCTGGTATCTTCAAACTGCTGACCTTGAGGTTCACAGCCCGATTCATAACCACTACGCTACCAGAGCTCCTTTACATCATAGCATAGCAGTGGTTTATTGAAGAATTGTTTCTGGAACGCTTACACAAATGCCCCCTCCCACTTTAACCTTCAACACTTCCCTCTTACCTCCCCCCCTCCCATGACCTTTGTTGTTGTTGTTAAGTGCCTCCGATGGCTGCTCTCCTTTTCAAAATACTGATTGGGGAGCTTTGGGATACTTAAGGTGAATGTGGGTGCTCCAAGCTAATAACGATCCTCTGACAATACTGATTCATAGTGATGTGTAAGACAGTAGAACTGCGCCATCGGGTTTCTGAGGTTGTGCATCTTTATGGAAGCCTCATCCTTCTCCCATGGAATGGTTCGTGGGGTTGAACTTTTTATTTAGCAGCCCAACACTTCCACGGAACCACGCCAGCTCCTTGCTCAGAGCTAAAATCTCTTTATTTTGGCCTGGTTAAGAAATCTGCTTGCCGGCTCCCTGCCAACTGACCCTAAATGGAGTCTGCCAGTCCATGGTTGATGTCCTACACACACACACACACTCACAAACACAGAAAACAGGACAACACACATCTAGAAGCATCCACACAAAGTTCTTCAGTAGGAAACTGTATCAAATGCACAGGTTCATTTCACTATCCACCAGCTCTTTTCACGCATCATTCTGGGAGAGCAGCTCAGTCACTATTAACCCATGGAGTTCAGCATCACTTGAGCCAACAGAAAGAGGGAATGAGATCATGAGGAGTCATGGTCACACTCTTAGAAACACCCACACTTCTAAGCAGCCGTTACCTTGGATAGAACAAATACTTGCAAGTGAGTCTGGGAAACAGTCTAACCATGAACTAAGCAGTAGAGAAACAGATTTAGGGAAATAGACACAACAAAGGACCACCAGATATTCAAGGATAAACAGTGGCACCAAAAAGAAGGAACAACATGGAAAAAAAGAGACCAACTAACCTCAGAGTTTATTCAGTCAGTACAAAAGAAGCCTTTTAAAAATCCTGTGCAGAGCTTTGAAAAGACATTGTATTCCATTAAAAAAGAAAAGAAAAAAAAGCTTCTAAGGAAAAGGACACAAAGAACAAGAAAGAACCATAAAGTATGACTACTGAATTTTTTAAAAAAATTCAAGGGTAGATGATAAAGTTGGTGGTTGATTTTCAATTTTACAAATACATTTATAGAAAGTTCTCAATTTAATTATAGTTGAACACCATAATATAGAAGTTATGGAAATTGATGGCAAAAGGACAGTGATTTAGCAGTACACATGGCCGGCTGACTGTGTGCCATCGAGTCGGTTCCGACTCACAGTGATCCTATATAGGGTTTCTAAGGCCGTAAATTTTATAGGAGTGCAAAGACTCATCTTTCTTCCTCAAAGGACCCGGTGGACTTCGAACTGATGACCTTGTGGTAAACAGCCCATCGTGTAACCTCCATCACAACTCCTTAGCAGTACATATGGTGGTGGTGGTTGAGTGCTGTCGAGTCCATTCTGACTCATAGCAACCCTATATAGGAGTTCCAAGATGTACATCTTTATGGAAGCAGAAAGCCTCATCTTTTTCCTATGAAACAGGATTCGAATTGTTGACCTTGCAGTTACTATTCCAATGGGTAGCCCACTACATGTTGTTAAGTGCCGTCAAATCAGTTCCAACTCATGGGATCCCTGCTGTATAGGGTTTCTGAGGAGCAGCTGGTGGGTTTCAACTCTTGACCTTGTGGTTAGCAGTCCAATACTTATCCCATAGCACCACACCAAGATACCACTACATAGCCGCTTTAATTTCCTGAAATCACATGGGAGAAGGTGAAGACATACAACCTAAAGCCAATGGATCAAAAAATAGAGAGTTACATTTAAATGATAAAATTAACCAACAGAACTGATACTAAACATTTGTCAGGAGTTGGGAGAGGGTAAAAAAAAAAAGGGAGCAATAATTCTAATGAGTTCATTATTGATCTCTCAGTGTAAGTCAGGTCAAATGTAAGAAAGAGGTATAAACAAAGTACTTAGATATACAGAGATAGCTGCCAGAAAACATAAAAGAGAAAAGAAATTTAAACTGGTTACTACCGGTCTGCAGTCTTTAAGGTCAGCAGTTCAAACCCACCAGCAACTCCTTGGGAGAAACATAATGCTTTCTATACCCATAAAGATCCACAGTTTTGGAAACCTTATACAGGGTCACTATGAATTGGAATCAGTTTGAGGCAATGGGTTTAGTATTGGGTTTGGACTATTGGCAGGTGGTATTGAAGTACAAAAGAAGAAAAACGTGTTTGTTTATTGTTTTTATATCCTTGAATATTTAATTTTTAATATCATATTTGTCTTACATTGAGAATTTTCTGGAAAAGCACAAACTGATCATTGGGTATTTAGATGAATTGACACATGGAGGCATGTGTGCGGAAAGAGAAGGTCAGGAAATTTCAAGGTTTTTTTCATAATTTACTTACCTACATTATAATTTTACTGTAATAACTATTCACTTAGCAGTAAAATATCTTCTTATTAAAAATTTAAATAACAGTCCAATACTCTTCCAAATGTTCCAGGTGCTTTATGAAAGAACAGGTCCTTTCCTACTGTAAAAAAGGCATTGTTGTGGATTGAATTATGTACCTTGAAAATATGTGTTGGAATCCACAGTGGAGTGAATTATTTCACATGGCTTTTCTACTCATGTTGTTGTTGTTGTGAAGTGCCATTGAGTCGGTTCCCATCCATAGCACCTTAGCATAGGGTTTCTGAGGAGCAGTTGATGAACTTGAACTTCCAACCTTGCAGTTCAAACAGCTTTCAGTCTGGCACATTAATCCACAGTACCACACCAGGACCCCCTTCTACCCAATCTTTGTAATCGTCTTAGTAATTCCCACCAAATAACCTTTTTCCTGATGGGTATGGGTAAGAAGAGGTGGGAGAAGATGCTGATAGAATTACATGACTGTTAGCAGCAACAGCAGGACCATGAGCAGAGCAGAAGAAAGAGCTGTGAGTGTCCCAGCCCACAGAGCAAGTAAAGCTGAGTGACTTTGGACAGGAGACCTGTTTGCAGAGTGGGGTGCCTTCAGGAACTTAACTGGGGGAGCTAGGTTTGCTGACTCAAGAAACTAGAGTAGAGTGCCTTTAGGCTGAGGCTTATGGTGGAGTAGTGTGCCCTGTGAGCATTTATCAGCAGCCCTAAGAGGGCTTCATAACATCTTCCGGCCAGAGAGAGGACTGTCTGTGGGCACTGCTGAGGAGAAGCTGTCCTGACTGGGAGAACTGTGCTCTGAACATTTCTGTCCCTGAATTGTAGCCTGCTGACTTCCCTAATAAACCCCGTAACTGTGAGTACAATGTCTACGTTCTGTGTGACCATTGAACAGATGAAACCACTTGAGAAGTAATGAGTACTGTGAAAAGAATGACCGGTACCATTTTTTTTAAAACAATATGGATTTAATTGATCACCTTGACAGTATGTTTTGGAATCTTAACCCTTATACCAGTGAATGTAATGTCCTACAATGTAACATAATGTAATCATCTTTCATAATGTAATGTAAAATAATGTCATCAATAAGTTGACACCATGCCAGTGCAGGGGAAGACAGATATCACATGATGATTGCTAAGGAACCAAGAAATTCCCAGGGCTACTGACAAGAAATGAAAGGATACAGCAGAGATCCTGATTTGGATTTTTACCTTCAAGAACTGTGAGAAAATACACTTCTGTTTTCATATGTCACCCACTTGTGGTATTTGTGTTACAGCAGGTCTAGCACATCAAGACAGGCCTTCATGCATAAATTATAAGGCTGCAGGCAGATTCTCCAAAATTCAGTTATGAGGACTCTGAATTTCAACTTCATCACTAACTTCATTTTTTTTAAAGAATGGATTCTCCAGAAATACTGGGTCTAACTTCCTGAAGGCAAACTTTACAACTTAAAGGGATTAGTTTTGCCCCTATAACTTATTATATTATTATTTCCTTTAAATGCTCTTTAGGTATACACCCTTTTTTCAAGTATTATCACCCCAGGACATTTAATAGAATATTTTAAAAGTATTTTATTTAAAGTGCATCATTACTAATTTTTCAATATTAACTTCTAACAATTTATTTCAAGCTGTGATGTACATGAGAGAAATTGAATGCCAGAAAGTTAACTTTTATGGTTCTTGTTTTAATACCAACATTGTAATATTTCTATTAATACCATCTATGTAACTGAAGCTGTGACGTAGACTGATTTAGCCTAATAACTATTCTCATTTCACAGATATCAGGATCTACCTTAAGCTAGAAAAGATCGGAGAGTTCAGAAAGGAAAAGTTTACAGGAAGACAAAAACACATTATGTTCACTTAAAGGTGTTTCAAAGCAAAACTATTCTATGAAGCCATACCTAAACTAAATGATAGTTCATGTCAACTAATAAAGAATGTTTGCCTTGAACATGTTATAGTTATGTTGCTGGGTGCCTTTGAGTCAGTTCTGACTCATTGTGACCCTAGTCACAACAAACAAAACACAACCCAATCCTGCTTGAACCCATTATTGCTGCCACTGAATCAATTCATCTTATTGGGGTCTTCCTCTTTTTCGCGGATCCTCCACTTTACCAAGTATTACCAAGCATGATGTCCTTCTCCAGGGACTAGTTCCTCATAACATGTCCAAAGTACAAGAGATGAAGTCTTAGCATCATTGCTTCTAAGGGCAATCTGACCGTACTTCTTCCAAACCACATTTGATTGTTCTTCAGGCAGTCCATCGTACTTTTAATATTCTCCTCTAACACAATAATTCAGAATTATCGATTCCTCTATGGTCTTCCTTATTCATTGTACATTTCGCATGCGTATAAGACAATTGAAAATATCATGATTTGGGTCAGATACACCTTGGGCTTCAAAGTGACATCTTTGCTCGTTAACAATTTAAATAGGTCTTTTGCATCCGATTTCCTAATTCAATATGTTGTCTGACTTCCTGAGTGATGTTTCCATGAACATGAATTGTGGACCCAAGCAAATGAAATTTTTGACAACTTAAATCTTTTCTCTATTTATCACGATGTTATTTATTGGTCCAGTTGTGAGGATGTTTAATGTTTTTTACATTGAGTTGCAATCCATACAAAAGGCTGTACTCTGTGATATTCATCAGCAAGTATTTCAGCTTCTCTCTTCCAGTAAGCAAGGTTGTGTCATCTGCATATCTCAGGCTGTTAATGAGACTTCGCCCAAACCTGATGCCATATTCTTCTTCACATAATCCTACTTCTTGTATTATTTGCTCAGCATACAGACTGAATTGTTATGCTTGTTGCTAAGTGAGTTGTTTCTGACTGATAGTGACCCTGTATAGTATTTCTGAGGAGCAGCTGGTGAGCTTGAACCATTGACCTTGCAGTTCAAAGGATCAGCCTTGCAATCCAGTCCTTAACCTACAGCACCATGCTGATTTTAAACCATTCAGTATCGCCTTGTCTGGTAAGAATGGCTGCCTTTTGGTCTATATATAGTTTCCTCATGAGCACAATTAAGTGTTCTGAAATATCCATTCTTCACATTGTTGTCCATAGTTTGCTATGATCTACAGAGTCTAAAGCTTTTCCATAGTCAATAAAGCAAAAGAAACATCTTTCTGTTACTCTGCTTTCAGCCAAGATCCATCTGATGTCAGCAATGGTATCCCTAGTTCCACATACTCTTCTGCATCTAAATTGAATTTCTGGCCACTCTCTATTGATTTTTGAATTATCATCAGCAACATGTTACTTACGTGTGATATTAATGATATTGATTGATGATTTTCACATTCTATTGGGTCACCTCTCTTTGGAATGGGCACAAATATGGATCGGTTCCAATCTGCTGGCCAGGTCATTTCCTTCCAAATTTCTTGGCATAGTACACTTCCAGTACTTCATCATGTTTGTTTGTTGAAAGATTTAAATTTGTATTCCATCAATTTGTTTTTGCCAATGTCTTCAGTGCAGTGTGGACTTCTTCCCTCAGTACCACCAGTTACTGATCATATGGTATTTCTTGACATGATTCAATATCGAACCAATTTTTTTCTTGTTTGGTACAGTGTTTCTGTATATTCCTTCCATCAGACATCTATTTTTGTCTTTTCTTTCATTCCTGTCTTTCTAATGACTTTTTTTTTCTTTCTTCATGTATGATGTTCTTGATATAATCCCACAACTCTTCTGGTCTTCAGTCATCAGTGTCTAATGCATGAAATCTGTTCTTGAGGTGGTCTCTAAATTCAGGTGGAATATATTCAAGGACATATTTTGACTCAAGTGGACTTGTTTTAATTTTCTTCAGTGTCAGCCTGAACTTGCATACGGGCAATTGATGTTCTGTTCCACTCAGTCGCTGGCCTTGTTTTGGCTGATGATATTGAGCTTCTCCATCGTCAGTTCTCACAGATGTAGTCAGTTTTATTCCTGTGAATTCCATCTGGTGAGGTCTATATGTATGTTCTTCATTTATGTTGTTTAAAAAAGATATTCGCAATGAATAACTCATTGGTCTTGTGAAATTCTATCATGTGATCTCCAGTATTGTTTCCATCACCAAGGCCATATTTTTATAACTACTGAAAAAATAAACTCTTTGTTTCAAACTTTCTCATTCCAATCACCAGTAATTATGAATGCATTTTGACTACATGTTAAATAAATTTCTAACTGAAGAAACTGGTGGAAATCTTTGATTACATCATCACTGATTTTAGTAGTTGGTGCATATATTTTAATAATAGTGATATTGACTGATCTTTCTTGCTGTTTGGTGCTGTCAAGCATTTCTGACTTATAGATGTCCTGCATAGGGTCTTGGTGGTTTGAACCTAGACCTTGAGGTTAACAATCCAGTACTTACTTGTCCCATAGTGTCACACCAGGACCCCAGTCTTCCTTGTTGTAGGCATATAGATATTATCCTATCACAGATAGCATTGTACTTCAAGATTTGTTGTTGTTGTTGTTATGTGCCATGGAGTCGGTTCCGACTCATAGCGACCCTGTAGAGGGTTTCCGAGGCTGTAAATCTTTACAGGAGCAGAAAGCTTCATCTTTCTCCTGAGGAACAGCTGGTAGTTTCGAACTGCTGACCATGAGATTAGCAGCCCGATTTGTAACCACTATGCTACCAGAACTCCCATACTTCAAGACAGATCTTGAAATTCTCATTTTGATGACAAACGGGATTCCTCTTCAGTTTGTCATTCCCAGAAGAGTAAACCATATGATCGTCTGATTCAAAATGGCCAATATCAGTCCATTTCAGACCACTAATTCCTAGGATGCCTATCTATCTTGATGCCCAATGTGAAATATGCAACTAATCTTGTTTAATTATTCATATAAAATTTGTGTATGTTTGACATATATTGCCATAAAAAAAGTTTCCTGCTTACTAGAAAATAAAATATAATTTCTATTTTATCAATGTCAAAACTTAACAATATTATGTGTCTTTTCACTCTACTTTTTTGAAAGCCTTGTGAGGGCGAGGATACCAGGTGTCAGTCTGTGTGGTGCTGGCATCATGCCTACCAAGTGGTGAGCATTCCATCATTGTGTGCTGAGTGAATGAATGCATGTGTATAGGAAATGAATGGATAAGAAGTTGATAGATACACCTATCTTCCTAGACTGTCTCTCTGTGCAGAAGGCCACACTGCTTCTCCTAGGATAGCAGCAAGATTACCAAAGTGGAATCTTTCAGGTTTAAGGTCTCCAAAAGCAAAACCTACCCCAGAAGACTTCTTTTCCAACTCTGATCAAATGAAGCCATAAGGATAGTCTTATCTACTTTGTGAGTGGCATTTATGCCAAACAGATTTCCTGGGCTAGATTGTCCATTCCTAAATGTGTAAATTTCTTTCTAAGTATAGACTGTAAATAGGGCACCTTGGAAACCATAAAATTGAAGCTATGGTGATTTACAGGGAGATGTGTGTTTAAATCAGAATATCTCCTTAGGTAAAAACACATCACGAACCAAACAGATTTTATCAAGGGGCAGATTCAGAGGGACTAATCGACTGAGTGGTGTGAGAGGCAGGCCTGAGTAATGGCAGATCTATTGGATTTGGACATTCACATGGATTTCCTTCCAGCAATTCCTACTAGAGCGTGCCTCACTGGGAAAAGCACTCTGCCAGTACGAGCACTGTGTTCCCCTGAGCTTTGCAATGCTGTTTTGAAGAGAACAACACTGAACGCACTCTGCCAGTACGAGCACTGTGTTCCCCTGAGCTTTGCAATGCTGTTTTGAAGAGAACAACACTGAACTAAGTTCTACTTCTCATTAGCTGCTCTTCTCTAGCCAGCGTCGGAGACCCTATGCTGCCAGCACTGGAAATGGAAATGATTTAACCAGATTCCCTCTTCAGTGATAGGACTGAAGAGATCCCCTCTTTTCTCATTTACCAGGGAGAAAGAAGGTTTTAGAGCTTCATTTGGGAAAGCCATTCGACTTCCCATTGGGCTCCTTCTTTAGGTCTCATAGGGCAACATGGCCCTTACTCTGCCAGGAGCCCCTTGGTTTCCATTGCCCGAGATCCTCACTGGTATATCTTAGAGTGAAATATCAGATCTATAATAAGTGTTTTGAGTTGTGTTCTAAGCATCCCCTTCCCCGGTTTCTACTCCCCGGAATCCCCTTGTTAAGGGGAATCTGACAAAGGTACCACTACCAAGAAGCTCTTGGGCATGACTCCAAAAGGTGCTCTGAGAGGGCACACCCTTAACAATGTAGTCAAAGTGCTATTAAATTAATTATAGCATTTATTATAGAACTATTTACAAGGTAAAGTCATGCAGCGTAAAAACATTAAAGAAACATAATTACACAGAAAAGAAAGGGAGACTGAATGCGAGGTACTTGATGAATAAGTTGGCCCTCTCTGAGAATGGGTGAGTTAGGCTCATTCCTAGCAGCACAGAGAGAACACCTTCCTTCTTAAGAAAAGTCAGGCAACCTGGAATCCAGAGGCTTGCTGCCACCTTCTTAGTTCTTGATTTTCTTCCCAAGTTATTGATAAAAGAAAAAGGAACGAGCCTTCACATGGAATCTTTATAGTTGTCAATCACTCTTCACTCTCCAAACCAAGAGGAAGGATATTATCATTCGCAGCTGTGATAGTATCTTGTTCTTGTTAAGTGCCGTCAAGTTATTTCTGAATCATAGTAGAAATGGCTGGTGGGTTTGAACCTCTGACCTTGCGGTTAGCAGCCCAGTGCATATCCTACTGCACCAAACCAAGATTCCCAATCCCATTATCTTTCAGTTTAAAGCAGACAAGACCAGCTGCTTGTAGTATTTCCCAGAATTTGCAGTTTGTTTAGAATGATGAGAACTTTTGCTGCAGCATTCACTCAGTCTCATTCACGGCTCCAAGTCATTGAGAGAAAAGTGCTGTTAATTACTGACAAGTTCACCTTAGAGTCAGAACAACCCCAGGTGGCAGGATAGAACTGCTCTACAAGGTTTTCTAGGCTGTAGAAAGTTGATCACCAGATCATTCTCCCTGTGTGCTGCTGGGTGGATTTGAATCTCTGACCTTGCAGTTCAATGAAAGCGGATTGCTTCACCCTTGTACCACCAGGGCTCCCTCAGGGAAGGGGTATGGTGGTGGTTATATGCTGTGGAGTCAGTTCCGAATCATGGTGACCCTATATAGGGTTACCGAGGCTGTAAATCTTTATGGGAGCAGAAAGCCTCATCTTTCTCATGCGGAAGGCTGGTAGTTTCGAACTGCTGACCTTGAGGTTAGCAGCCCGACTCATAACCACTATACTACTAGCGCTCATTAGGGGAAATGTATTGTTGTTGTTGTTCAGTGCTGTCGAGTCAGTTCCAACCCATAGTGACTCTGGAGGAGAAGCAGCTGGTGAGCTTGAACCACCGGCCTTGTTGTTCAAACTGACTTTGCAATCCAGTGCCTTAACCTACAGCACCACACCAGGACTCCAGGGAAGATGTATAACCTTTACTAATTTAACTCACTCACAAAGTCTTCAGTTTTCATGACTTTGCACAAACGTCTCCTCTTTCATTCTATTTCCATCCCATTGGTCATTCATTCATAGGACAACAACTCCACTCTTCCAGTTGCTCAAGGCCAAAACCCAGGATTCATCCTTGATGCCTTCTTCCTTTTACATCTTTATGACTCCCTTCAGGTCCATTGGGAAGGCCCATTAAGTCCATGTTCAGAATGTATTCAAATGTATGCATACTTCACTTAAACAGGTTACTCTGAGATATTGGGCTAGCAATGTTATACATGGATTCCTGGTGTGATGCTGTAGTAGAAACACTGGACGGCTAACCACAACATCAGTGGTTCAAACCCACCAGCCATTCTTCAAAATCCTACACAGAGTCACTCTCAATCGACACCAACCCAATGACACTTAACAACAACAACAAGGGTTACATATACCTGAAAATAATTGTTGAGAAGATTAAATAACCTTGAGATAATTCCAGGAGTTAGGGACCAGAACAACGCTCTTGAAGTGGTAGCCCCTCTTTGGTTACCATAACTAGGTTTGTATGTAACAACTCAAATCACATTCAATAGGTCATGTTTGTATAGAATCTTGGAAAATTCAAAGGAAAACAAGAATAAAGCATCAGTTAATTTTTTAAAAAGGGTTAGTTTGGTAAAGAACTTGAAAACAAATGAAGTGATAGTTAATGCTTGGGAAATAAGATTAGACAAAAGAAGTGCATATGCTTAAAAATGAACAATACATTTAAAAATTAAACATTAGAAATATTTTTAGAAGTGGTAACCAGGTATTTGCTTCTTCAAAACAGGGACATTCCTGAGAAAATCAGTAAACTGATGACCTGCAACAAACCATTATTTCTGTTTAAGAATATGTCCACAATCGAGCATCTCTCAACACCTGTGTCTGTAGATTAGTCTTGAAACATTCTATTTTTCCATACTTTTTGAATTTTCTGTGGAACTTTTATAACTTTTTAAAGTATCTACTGTCAGAAGGGCAAACTGATTTGTACTTCGATGTTCACTGCAGCACTTTCACAACAGCCAAAAGGTAGAAACAGCCTAAGTGTCCATCCCTAGATCAATCAACTCACAATGTGGGGTACACATACACAATGCAATAGTACTCAGCTTTAAAGAGAAAGGAAAGGAGCCCTGGTAGCGTAGTGGTTACAAATCGGGCTGCAAACCGCAAGGTCAGCAGTTTGAAATTACCAGCTGCTCCACAGGAGAAAGATAAGGTGTTCTGCTCCCATAAAGATTTACAGCCTCGGAAATCCTGTACAGGGTCACTATGAGTCTGAACCGACTCCCCGGCACACAGCCACCACTAAAGAGAAATGAAGTTCTGATATGTGGATGAACCTTGAAAACATTAGGCCGAGTGAACTGAATCAGTCACAAAAGGACAAATATTGTATGACCCCACTTTCATAAAAGATCTGGAGCAGGCAAATGTATAGAGACTAGAGTCTATTAGTGGTTAGGGAAAGTGTAGGCTGGATTTTTAGGGAACACTGAGTTTCTGTTAGAAAATCTGAGAACAGATGAGAGTGATGGTTCAACAAAGGGATGAACGTAAGTTAATGTGTTGCTGAACAAAAACTGCACGTGTGAAGAAGGGTAGAATGGCTCGGTTACATACGTATTTACTGCAATGAAGAAAAAAAAAAAAAAAAAACCTGCTTTAATGAAAAGGCAAGTTTACTTACTTTTTTTCTAGCCTCTCTGACCCTGTGTATGAGTGTGCCTTTCTTGGGTTCTCTTTCTATGTTTCTTTCTGGATATGTGACCCGGCACCCTTTCTGATTCTCAGCCCTCTTCTCTCTCTCCTTTGCCCCTCCATACCCAATGCAAAACAGCTCCCCATCAGAAACAACCCTAATGCCCACTCTGCAGGGATGATGGGAAAAGGAACAGACTTCCTGGGGAGGTATATACCAGACATTCCTGGGGTGACATGCTATTGTTTGTGTTGCTAAGTGCCATCAAGTAGGTTCCGACCCAAATCGACCTTGTATAGTGTTCCTGAGGAGCAGGTGGTGACTTTGCACCACGAACCTTGAAGTTATCAGTTGAGTGCTTATCCTACAGAGTTACAGAGCTAAACAATTTCCCCACCCAAATGTCTCATTTCTTTCTTTCTTTTTTTTTTTTCCTATTGAGAATCACTCTCCTAAGTCATTTCTTTTCATAAGAACAGTCTAATATTTTTATGAGCACAAATTCCAATGAAAGACATAAAAATTTCATGTTTAACCTAGTTTGCAATTATTATATTAGGATATAAAAGTTTCAAAGGTTAAATGCTGAACCAGTGGCCTCCCAATAAAATTTCATTTTACTTGCAATTTAAAGCTAGGTGAAAAAAAAATCCAGTTTTAAGAATTGTTAAACTACACTTGTTTAAAAAACAAACCTTACCTGAACACCATGCTATGTAAGTTTCCAAGGGGGGCTGTTTTTATGGTGTGTTTAGTTGTTTGGTTTCGGCTTGTAAGTTATATTATTTGAAATGTTTATAAAAGTTTAGGGTATATAAAACTAATAAAAATGATCCTCAGTGTGGCTTTTCCCATAGATTTGTCTTTGAAGTACAGTGCTGTGGTTTGGGTAGTTTGAAGGCTATATTTATTCTATAATTTTAAATTATAAAAGTTAATAACTTAATAGTAGCAACTTGAACTATAATTTTAATTGTGAAACTGTTCTTCCTCTTGACATTACAATTCAATAGAGTTAGTGTTTGAAATTCAGGTCACAAAAAAGGGCAAGTGCATGCAGTTTTTCCCAAGATTCTATTTTATGGTGAATTATTGGCATCCATTTTGCCCTTTGTCCTTATTTTATTGTTGGTGTTAAGTGCTGTTGAGTTGGTTCCGACTCATAGTGACCCTGTATAGGATTTCCACGACTGTAAATCTTTTCATGAGCAGAAAACCCCATCTTTCTCCTGTGGAGCGGCTCGTGGGCTCAAACCACTGACCTTGTGATTCACAGTCTAGCACTTATCCTACAGAGCCACCATGATTCCATTTGTTCTTATGCTGTTCTTGGTGCTAAATCCCTTTGAGTCAGTTCCAACTCATAGCGACCCTGTATAGCGTTTTCAAGAATCAGCTGGTGGATTTGAACTGATGACCTTGTGGTTCACAGTCCAGTGCTGATCCTACAGCACCATGCCATTTGTCCTTATTGTTGTTGTTGTTGTTATGTGCTGTGGAGTCGGTTCCGACTCGTAGAGATCCTGTACAGGGTTTCTGAGGCTGCAAATCTTTACGGAAGCAGAATGCCTCATCTTTCTCCCGCAGAACAGCTGGTAGTTTCGAACTGCTGACCTTAAGGTTCGCAGCCCGATTTGTAACCACTATGCTACCAGAGCTCCTTTAGCATCCATCAAATATATGGGAGCCTGAACTTGCTGCCAAATATTATAAAGAATTGAGACCATCAAACCTGTGAGTTGAGTGTTAGCAACTATGCAATGAGAAGAAAAGAATTATCCATTCTTGAAGATGTGTCAGAGCTTGTGTTGGCTGTTTCTACCACATCATACCTTCGACTATTCAAATACCTTAAGAGTGAAAGATTAAGGCTGCCATAGTAGGCAGAGGGAAAATGATGCTTAGTAAGTCCATGGAACTCATACATCACACTTGCTGTTGTTGTGAAGTGCTGTCGAGTTGGTTCCAACCCATAGCGAACCTGTATAGGAGTTCCGAGGAGCAGCTGGTGAGCTTGAACTGCCGACCCTGCAGTTCAAACCATCTAGTGCATTAACCAACACAGGATTTGAGCCTAAGTGATGCAAAGAGTTAAGTGCTTGGCTAGTCACTGAAAGCTTATGGGTTTGAATCCACCTAGAGGCATGGTGCTGCAGGATAAGCATTAAGGTGCTAACTGCCAGGTTGACAGTTCAAACCTACAGTCACTCCTCGGAAACCCTGTACCGGGCTGCTATGAGAAGAAACCAAATCAAGGGCATTTGACAACAACAAAGATGCCTGAGGAGAAAGATCTGGCAATCTACTTCTTCAAAGACACAGCCATTAGAAATCCTGTGTACAGTACTAGTCATGGAGCTACCATGAGTCAGAATTGACTCAACAGAAACAGTCCCTTTCCCCACCCTCCCTCTAATTCTAAGTGTCGGGGTTCTGTAGGATAAGCACTGGCCTGCTAGTCACAAGTTCAGCAGTTTGAGTTCACCAATTGCTCCATGGGAGAAAGATGAGTCTTTCTGGTCCCATAAAGATTTAAAGGCTTGGAAGCCCTCTACAGGGTCACTATAAGTTGGGAACAAGTCATCAGAAATTAACGACAACAGCAAAATCAAAGTACACTGCACACCATCCAAAAGTTTGAGTGAAAATACATTTAGGAAGAGACAGTGTGACCAAAATATAAGTCACATTCCAACAAAACTCAAGCAAGGAAAGATATGCAAAGGAAAACCAGTTGAGGTCTAGTAGGCTTATCTGTAAGGAGTTCTAGTAGTGAAGTGGTTATGAGTCAGGTTGTTAATTTCACGGTCAGCAGTTTGAAACTACCAGCAGTCCCTCTGGAGAAAGAGGAGGCTTTCTGCTCCCAAGATGATTTATATACTCCATAGCACATAACCACCACCATCACCAGGCTTATGATGCCTTAATGCCATTTGATTGTTTTACTTCCAGCTCTCTTTTGGTTATTGGTAGGCCAACATGAAGACAGAATCAGAGAGTGGACTACTCATCTTTGGACAATAGCATACTGTCCCTGACCCTTGAATGTAGGACCATTACTGAGGAAAGAAGGAAGGGTCATTTGCAGTCCCCCAAGAACCTTGGGCAGCCCTGGTAAATGAGATGGTGGAGCCCACTCTATCAAAGGCCCAACTGTCTGGGTAAAGTTATTCATAAGACCAGGTTATAGGGAGCAGAAATTTGGGAACAACAGTAGTGAGGTTGGCCCTGGATCGGGCAGTGTTTCCTTCTGCTGTGCATAAGGTCGCTATGAGTCGGTACCGACTCAATGGCACCTAACAACAACAACTACCATCCCAAAACTTCACAAAATTGAAATATAGGAGATAATATTGGTAAAATACGATCTCATTTCCTAGTTCATAGAACATCATAATAATAATAATATTTTTGTCATTGTCATTACTGAAACAAGAAAAACTGATGTTTACAGTCCCAATAACTACATTAATTTTCACATATAGCATCTCTTACACTGGCGACTGGAGTCCTGGGGTACTCCGTTGGATAAACACTAGATTACTAACTGCAAGGTTGGCAGTTCAAACTCACCAGTGGCTCCTTGGAAACTCTATACAGGGTCGTTATGAGTTGGAACCCACTCAACAGCACTTAATAACAACAAAAATCTACCATTTACATCAGTGTCCTGAGGCATCTCATAGTAGTGCAGGGAAACAGATATGGAAATCGAAGTTTTGATGTACAACAGGACTCTGAATAAGTGCTCTGGGAAAATAATGAAGTAAACAAGTCTGGGGGCGGGGGAGAGTATTGGGTGCAATTAGGTGAGGCAGACACAAAAGGAGAACCCAACTTCCTTTCTTGAATGGTGGTGGTGGTGGTGGTGTGCCATGGAGTTGGTTCTGACTCATTGTGACCCTGTATAGGGTTTCCGAGGCTGTATCTTTACAGGAGCAGAAAGCCTCATGTTTCTCCTGCAGAAAGCTGGTAGAATCCAACTCTTGATCTTGCAGTTAGCAGCCTGATTCATAATTTACTATAGTACCAGAGCTCCTTCCTTCTCTAATGTTGTTGTTGCATGCCTGATAGGGTTTCCAAGGAGACTAGTGAGTTTGAACTACCAACCCGGTGGTTGAAACCAACTTTGTGGTCCAGTACTTTTTCCCACAGCACCACACCAGGACTCCTCCTTCTCGAATGTGATTTAAAAACTGTGTCCATCAACATACCTTTGGGACTTACATGAAGATAGCAGCCTTATGGGCTCTTGGAGTCTCTGATTCTAAGCAAGGTCTGGCCCAAACAAAACAGATCCCTCTTCTTCAGCAGTCATCTTCCTTCATGCTGACCCGACAGGTAAGGCACAAATTAGAGTAGCCAAATGGAGCCCCCCATCCCAGTTGTCCTGGTTGCCCACTCCCCAGTCTGGCAGAGAGGAGCTCCAGCATAGGCCTGGCTTTCAGAGGACTATTCCAAGTACCCTGTAATTCTTCTGATAAGGGAAAGCAACTGAAAAGTGTATTTGATTGTAAAGTAAGAAATGTATCTATCCCTGGGCATCAGGAGTACATCCTCCAGAACTTTCTTCTCAAGCATCCTGCCATGCATACCCTCCCCTCTCCCCACCATGCCCCAAATTCCTCTCACCCCAAATACATAGAAATACACACCAAAATTTCTGCCCAGTGTCCTGTTACTGTGCTTTGTTAAGGTAAAATAGGCAATAGCTAACTCATTGCTGAAAATCTAAATGGTAAACACACTTTTCCTGTTTTATAGTGAACGAAAATAGAGAAGAGCTAGTCATTGTCTCCCATATAAGAGCTCTTTGACTATAACGATACTACTTTTAACAAGGTCTGTGGGGACTCAAAAATTACTCCTTAACACAAAATACTATAAGTTTACTTGTAAACTTGGAACAATTTGGAATATCCAATATCTATGTGTAGACATGTTCATGTTGCTTCTTACCCCAAAGAGAAATAATACCACAACCACAACCACAACCACATACACCTGCAGACATAGTTTAAGCAATATCACTAGGTGGGATGATGAAATTTGAATGCAGCTTAGTGTCACTATAGAAATAAGTACTCTTTCGATATAATGAGGCAGTGTGGTGTCTCCATAAGATAAGCACTGGACTGGAAACCAAAGTTTGAAGGTTCAAGCTGACTTGCCACTCCGTAGGAGAAAGATGAGGTTTTCTGCTCTCACAAAGATTTAAAGCCTTGGAAACCCCAAACCTAGGGTCACTATGTGTCAGAACCTACTGCACGGTATTTAACAGCAAACAAAGATAAAATGAAAGAGAGAGAGAAAAACAAAAATCAAAGTTATAAGAATCAGGAAATTAATATGTATTTTTCCATCTCACCTCAGTGATTTTTTTCAAATGTAAACTTCTGTTTTTTCTAGCTTCTGGAAAAGTTTCACATTTATGAGAATTTAAAAAGCAAAGACCAAAATGGACTAGAAAAGACTGGAGGAAAACCAACAATTTAAAAGTCATCGGGATTGAAATAATTAAGAGCGTTATTATGCAGATATGCCATAAAACAATATTTGCTTTGGTGACTCATAATCACATCAGGCATTTGAACTGAAACCACTGAAATATTATGTGATGGAAAAATAATTGATCTTAGTTTTTATATGTGCAATCTCATTGCCCAGAGTTTCGTCTTGTTAAATGAGTTTCTTTACACCTTTCAAATAGTTTGTGTTGCATCTTAGCAAATTAATAGTTTAGAATAATTACTCCCACCACAAACATAACATGGCTCTACTAAACAACACTAGTCAATTTTAGCCATAAAATGAAATGCAACAATGTATGTTAGAAGAAATAGGTAAGTCATAAGTACATTTTCTAGAATTTTTGGACTATGTTGGGCTTTAATTTCATTGTTTTAAGCATTATCATTTTCCTGTGCCTTTGAAGAACTGGGTTAGGCTTTATTCAATTTAACTCAACTTCAGTTTTAGCAGGCAGCCATGTATCAGAAATAATAGAATTTTATAGTACTAAGGGGTCTCGGTGACCATGTAATTTGACCCACTTATTTTATTGATGTGGAAACTGAGTCTGAGTTTGCCTAAAGTCTAGACACCAAATTCCTCCCCCTCATGATTTGATCATGTGTGTCTAAAACTTGTAACTATGGCTTACTCAATGTTTGAGAAAACCTGTGTCATCTGATTTTAGCAATCCTATGATTGATTTTAAAAGCTAGTTGATAGTCTAAAGAATGAAAGTAATGTATTTTCAATGAATGATACTTTGAGAAAACACACATTGTTTTTGAATTCTAATGTTGTTATTAGTGCCATTGAGTCAGTTCCAATTGATAGTGATCCTGCATAGGGTTTCCAAGAAGTGGCTGATGGGACTAAATTGTCAACCTTGCAGTTAGTAGTTCAGTGTTTATCCTACAGCAGGTGGATGTTGTTGTTGTTGTTGTTAAGTGCCATCGAGTCGGGTCCGACCCATAGCGACCCTGTACAGGGTTTCCGAGGGTGTAAATCTTTACGGGAGTAGAAAGCCTCATCTTTCTCCCGCGGAGCGGCTGGTAGTTTCGAACCGCTGACCTTAAGGTTCGCAGCCCTACTTAGGGTTTCTATGAGTTGGAACTGACTTAAAAGTACTTAACAACAACTGTTGCTAGCTGCTAATATTTTATAACTAGTAGCTAATAAGTATTGGACTGTGAACCACAAGGTCTGTAGTTCAAATCCACCAGCTGCTCCTCAGAAACTCTATACAGGGTTGCTATGAGTAGTAATCGACTCAACAACACTTAACAACATCAACAATAATTTATTGGAGTCCTGGTATGCACTGTACCACAAGATGGGTTTGAGCCACAAGGTTGGCAGTTCAAACCAGCCAGTTGTTTCTCGGAAACCCTACACAGGGTCACTATGAGTCAGAACCAACTTGATGGCACTTAACAACAACAACAGTAATTTATCAGCACTTTTTCTTTTTTTAAGTTTTTATTGTGCATTGAGTGATAGTTTACATTACACTCATCTTGTCAGTTTGAGGACTAAGGTGCACCTGACCCAAGCCATGTTATTTTCAATAACCTCATATGGATGTGAAAGCTGGGCAGTGAATAAGGAAGATCGTAGAAGAATTGATGCCTTTGAGTTGTGGTGTTGGAGGAGAATACTGAAAGTGCCATGGACTGCCAAAAGAACCAATAGATCTGTTTTGGAAGAAGTGCAGCCAGAGTGCTCCTTGGAGGCCAGGATGGCTAAGCTTCGTCTCTCATACTTAGGACATTTTGTCAGGAGGGAACAGTTGCTGGAGATGGATGTCATGCTGGGTAAGATGGAGGGTCAGAGAAAAAGAGGAAGACCCCTAAAGAGGTGGATCAGCCAGGTGGCATCATTGATGGACTCAAGTGTGGCAGCGGTAGTGAGGTTGGCCCAGGATCGGACATTGTTTCATTCTGCTGTGCATGGGGTCACTATGAGTCGGTTCCAACTCGATGGCACCTGACAACAACACCATCCTGTCATATTTCCTGTCATTGCAATGATTACAATTCCCTCCATGCATTGCCATTCAACAGTATTTACTTCTATTCCCTCTGTTTTTGTTTGTTTGTTTGTTTTTGATGTACACAAAACACTCAGGATATATAACCATTTTTAAAACCCAAGGGAACTTTTAAAGATGAATTCTTTTGTTTCCCATATTTTAAAAAATAAGACAAAGCACACTATTTAACTTAAAGTTGCTTATGACCTTGGATTTCTGCCCAGAGTCTAGTTGACCAAAACACTGATGTAGGATACAGAAGTTCAACTTATTTATTGAGTGAACAGACGAAAAAAATGGTCCTAGAAACAGGTTAAGACTGAGGGACCACGTTTCTATCATCAAAGGAAAAGTTAGGTAATTTTTTCTAAGCAATTTAAGTAAAAGTGATTTGGACCAGAAGCAAAGTGGGCACAAGAGAGAAGAGCAGACATTGAAAGAAGGAAGAGTCATCCGAATGATTCATGTGATTGTTCACGGTGCGTCAGCCTGACTCCAATATAGAATATGGACAGCATGTTAAATATCCTTTTGGACTCGAGGTCCATGCGGTTTCCATCAAATTCCACAGCCTTCAGGGAAGAGTCATTCATACAGAAGTATCAACCAATCTATTGAGTGGACACCATTATGCTGGCACACTCTAGATTAGCGAGGAGGTGATATTCAGTCACTATCTGCTCAGCATCCTTTCAGTTATGCCGTGAGGGCTCAATATTAGAACATCTTTAAGCTGAGCATATGCAATTTTCACAGCACCTCTCATAGTCTGTTAACATAAGCACCACAAAGGTAAGGGTCTTGTCTGACAGACACATGGAGGGAGCTTGGTAAATAATTGCTGAAGGAGTGAAAGAATGAAACACATACCTCTTTTCTCTAATTTGTTGGTGTTGTTAAGTGCTGTGGAGCTAATTTTGACTCAGAGAGACTCCATGTGACACAGTAGAACAGCCTCCAGAGGACAGGGTTTTCTGGGCCGCATCCTTACCGGAGCAGATCACCAGGTTTTTCTCCTGTGGAGCAATTGGGTGGATTCAAATCAGCAACCTTTCCATTAGTGGTCAACGCTTAACCATTTACCCACCAGACTCCTCCCCTCAATAACCACCCTTTTAGTATCGGAGAGACATCACCAATGGAATGTAGCTCATACAGATTCTTATGGACGCCCAACCTGGACCCATATCTCAAAGTCATGACTCTATGAAGCTAACATTTTGCTCAGACATCAGGATCCTATGTTTTCTTATTAATGGGTTTGGTGCTGTAGGATAAGCACTGAAATGCGAACCACAAGATCAGCGGTTCAAACCCACCAGTTGCTCCTCTGAAATCCAGTACATGGTTGCTATTAGTCAGAATCAACTTGTTGACACTTCAACACAACAACTGTTTTCAAGTGGTTTGCACTTGTTTAATAACCTAAAGATTGGTGGTTTAAACCCACTCAGAGAAGGGAGTCTGGCGATCTGCTTACAGTCAAGAAAAACCTATGGTAGAGTATGGGCTTCTTGTGAGTCAGAATCTACTCAGAGGCAATGGGTTTGTTATTAATTGCTTTTGTTGTTTAATGTGTTATTGCATTCCACCACCACCCCCCATTGTGCCCACTGGAGTCCTGGTGTGGCACTGTGGGTTAATGCACCAGACTGCAAAACTGTTTGAACTGCAAGGTCGGTGGTTCAAGCTCACCAGCTGCTCCTCGGAAACCCTATACAGGGTCGCTACAGGTTGAAGGTGACTCGACGGCACTTCACAACAACAACATTATGCCCATTGGAGTCCTGGTATGGCACTGCAGGTTAATGTCCTGGACTGCAAAGTCAGTTTGAACTGAAGGTCGGCAGTTCAAACTCACCAGCCTCTCCTTGGAAACCCTATACAGGGTTGCTATGAGTTGAAACCGACTCAAGGGCCCTTAACAACAACAACATTATGCCCACTGAAATGACATTGACTTAGTTCTAAGTAGCCTGAGTTCGTCACTTTCTCCCCTGACTACACAGAATTATCACCGTTCTTTTATACACTTGTCTTGGCTAGCTAGATTGGGAACTCCTGAAGAGGACACTCTGTTTCTAAGTTCTGCTTTAGTCACCCACGTAAACTCTGTAAGCACAGTTCTTGTTCCATCAAGAAATAATCTTCAGAAAACACTGAGAATCTGCAATGTGCCTGCTACATCACGTACCTGCTAGTCACAACAGTGCTCCCAGGGAGGAGACATTGTTGTAGTTATTGTTGTTATTGTTAGGTGCCATTTAGTTAGTTCCAACTTACAGCAACCCTGTGCACAACAGAACGAAAACCTGTGCACAACAGTCTGGCACCATCCTCACAACAGTTGTTACATCTGAGCCCATTGACGCTGCTACTATCTCAATCCATGCCTTCCTTTGTTTTCTTTGACCCTCTACTTTGCCAAACATGATGTTCTTCTCCAGAAACTGGTCCCTGGAGACAACATGTCCAAAGAATGAGAAACGAAGTCTCACCATCCTTGCTTCTAAGCAGCATTCTGGCTGCACTGCTTCCAAAACAGATTTGTGTGTTCTTCTGCATTCCATGGTACTTTCTATATTCTTCACCAACATGATGATTCAAATGCATCAATTCTTCATTGTCCTTATTCATTGTCCAACTTTCACATGCATATGACACAAATACCTTGGCTTGGGTCAGGTGCACTTTAGTCCTTAATCTGGTATCTTTGCTCTTGAATGCTTTTTTTTTTGTGCATCAGATTTGTCTAATGCAATATGTCATTTGATTACTTGACTGCTGCTTCCATGAGTGTTGATGATGGATCTAAGAAAAATAAAATATTAGACAACATCAATCCTTTCTCCATTATCATAATGTTATTTATTAGTACAGTTGTGAAGAATTTTGTTTTCTTTACATTGAGGTGCAATCCATACTGAAGACTGTAGTCTTTGATCTTCATCAGTAAGTATGAAGCAAGCAAGGCTGAGTCTTATCACAGGTTGTTAATGAGTCTTACTGCAATCCTGATGCCACATTCTTCTTCATCTAATCTAGCGTTTCGGATTATTTGCTCAGCATAGAGATTGAATACGTATGGTGAAAGAATACAACCCTGGCGCATACCTTTCCTAATTTTAAATCATTCGGTAGCCCCTTGTTCCTTTTCAAACAACTGTTTCTTAGTCTGTGTACAGGTTCTTCATGAGTACAATAAAGTGTTCTGGAATATCCATTCTTCCCAATGTTAATGTTGGTTATTGTCCACACAATCAAATGCCTTTACATGGTCAGTAAAATACAAGTAAACATCTTTTTGGTATTCTCTGATATCAAGTCAAGATCTATCTGACACAGCAGTGATATCTTTTGTTCCAAGTTCTCTTTTGAATCTGGATCGAGTTTCTGACAGCAACCGTTCTCGAAATATCTTTGGCAAAATTGTACTTGTATGTGATGTTAATGATACTGTTTGATAAATTCTGTATTCTATTGGATCACCTTTCTTTGGTATGGGCTTAAATACGGATATCTTCTAACTGATTGCCATGTAGCAATAGCTGTCTTCTAAATTTCTTGGGATAGACAAATGAGTGCGTCCAACTGCATCCGTTTGTTGAAACATCTCAATTAGTTTTCCACCAGTTTCTGGAACCTTGTTTTTCTTTAATATTTCTAATGTAGTTTGAACTTCTTCCTTCAATAGCATAGTTTCTTGATCATATGCTACCTCTTGATATGGCTGAAAGTCAACAGATTCATTCTGGTACAGTGTCTCTGCATATTCCTAACATATTCTTTTGACGCTTTCTGCATTATTCAGCATTTTGCCCATAGGATTCTTCATAATAGCAACCTGAGGCTTGAATTTTTTTTCTTTAGTTCTTTCAGCTGGAGAAGTGTTGAGATTTTTCCCTTTTGGTTTTCTGACTCCAGGTCTACGAACATTTATTTGTAATACTTTATTTCCTCAAGCTGTCCTTTGAAATTTTTTGCTCAGCTCCTTTACTTTATTGTTTCTTTCACTTGCTTTAGATCTTCTGACAACCACTTTGGTCTTTTTTTCCTTCTTGTCTTTTTAATGACCTTTTGCTGTCTTCCTGAATGATATCCTTGATGTCATCCCCCAACTTCTCTGGTCTTCTATCATCAGTGCTCAGTGTGTCAAATCTGATTTTGAAATGGACTATAAATGCAAGTGGTATATACTCAAGGCTGCATTTTGGCTCATGTGGGCTTGTTTTAATTTTCTTCAGCTTCAGGATGAACTTGCATATGAGAAATTGATGGTCTGTTCTACAGTCTGCCTATAGTCTTGTTTTGGCCGATGATATTGAACTTCTCCATTTTTTTCCTACAGATATAGACTATTTGATCCCTATGTATTCCATCTAGTGAAGTCCTTGTTTATAACTGCTGTTCATACTGTTGAAAAAAGATACTTACAGTAAAGAAGTCATTAGACCTGCAAAATTTTAACATTTGATATCCAGCATTATTTCTACCAATAAAACCATGTTTTCCAATTACTGATCCCTTCTCGTTGTTTTTAACTTTCACATTCCAATTACCAGTAATTATTAATGCATCTTGATTACATATTTGATAAATTTCAGACTGAAGAAGTTTGTAGAAATTTTCAATTTCTTCATCACTGGCTTTTGGTGGTTGATGCATAAAATTGAATAAAACTGGTCTTCCCTGTAGGAATATATATATATATATACATATATATATATTATCCTATCACAGACAGTGTCATACTTCAAGATAGATCTTGAAATGTTCTTTCTGACTATGAATGCACACCATTCTTCTTCAATTTGTCCTTCCCAGCATGGTAAACCATATGATTGTAAGATTCAAAATGGCCCATAGCTGTCCATTGCAACTCACTAATGCTTAGGATTCAATGTTTAGGCATTCGCTTTCATTTTTGACAAGTTTAAAATTTTCTAGCTTCATACTTCATACATTCCATGTTCATATTATTAATGGCTGTTTACAGCTATTTCTTCTCATTTTGAGTTGTTTTCCATCCAGGTCATTAGGTCAACTCTACTTTGAGGAAGCAGCTCTTTCTCAGTTGTATTTTGAATGCTTCCAACCTGAGGTCTCATCTTCTGGCACTGTATTTAACAATGTTCCACTGCTATTCACAAGGTTTTCAGGGGATAATCCCTCAGAAATTGACTGAATATATAGAAATGAAAATAAGCATATCACATGTAGAAAGCATCATATGAATGAATTTCAAAGACATAATTCAGAATGAAATAATACAGACCAAACAAAAAATAGTACATACTGTATGATTCCATTTACATAAAGCTCAAAAACATGTAAAACCAATTTATGTTGATGGAGTCAGAAAAGCGGTTACTTCTGTTGGGTAATGTCTGAATGGGGGCACAAAGAAGACTGTCATTCTAGTTACGTTCTATTTCCTGATCTCGTGGTTATGTAGGCGTTCCTATTTTGTGTAAGTTCATCAAGCTGGACATTCAAGATTTGTGTGCTTTTCTGTTACGTATTATAGAACCTAAATGCTGGAGTCAGAATCTGATACTAATTTTGTAAATATCCTCCAACTGAAAAGTTTCTAAAACTCAGCAACCTCTCAGTTAGAGCAATCCAGAAGTCATATATAATGTCTGTATCCTCTGCACACAGAATAAAGAAGATGCACAATGGGTCTCAGATCTCTTTGTTGATAAGCAGGGAACATGAGCCTACTGAAAGTCAGGGACAGTGAGCTCTGATGTATGGGCCTATTATGGCATCGTTTAGGAGTTAAATTTGGTTTTGGATTGCAAAACAAAAACCATAAGCAGAATTCATATTGGTAGAGGAATGCCAATGATTCAGAAAAGACACAGTTAGCACAGAGATAAAGAGAAGCAGAGTCATGAGCATGACAAGCTCCCTGGGTTGTTGATGGAGAACTAGAGCTACTCTTGTCTCCTGAACTGTCCCTGTGCTTCTGTCCTTCCCTTACAACCAGTGCTGACCACCCCAGTACTGATCACTGTAAGTGACTCAAGTACATCGTTATTTTCTGTGATCTTAAAGAACCTCAGTAAAACAGAGATGAATAGAGTTGGAAGAAGGAACTTAATCAGAATGGAGTTTTGAACTGGATAGATCTGGAGTTCTGGCATTTGAGCAAGCATCTCAGGTTATTCTAGCTCTGATCAATCATCTCTCTGCAGTAGATGGAACGAACTTGGAGCACTATTATAAACTCTGAGTAAATTGCATTCCTCTGTAAATTGGGTGAGTCCAAAAGCTACCACTTTGTGTTGTTGTTGTTAAGTGCCATTGAGTCGATTCTGACCCATAGAGACCCTGTATAGAGTTTCCGAGGAGCAGCTGGTGAGCTTGAACCACCGACCTTGCAGTTCAAACAGCTTTTCAGTGTGGCACATTCACACCATGAACTTCGATGTGAAACTTGGTTCCTGCCTAGATTCCCACAAAAGATAGTATCAGTTACACGTATAGCATAGTTCCCTGAAGATGTGCCTTTGGATACAGAAGGAGTTTACACCTCAGAAACATAAAACAACTACAAATTCAGTATTAAATATCACTGTTATCAAAATGTCCATTGTCCATTCAACCACAAGGGCAATTCCACCAGTCTCTTCACTCCACAAGATTAACAGACTCACCCTAGTAAATTAACTCCTCTTTTTTTCCATTTATTTTCTTTCCCCTTTCTTCTTTTAGCTTTCATTATTATTACCTTTTATGATCAGTATCTTTATAGAACCTATCTTAGAACATCTGAGGATGATGAAAATTACTCACTGCAACACTGACAATAATATGTACAATTACAGACACACAGATACACACAGTTGTATGCGAGGTTTGTTGTAAATTGATATATCCTAAATCAAGGAATATCTATACTAGTTTTTAACCTTCCCAACCATGAGATGCTCCTTGAAACTCTATTGTTGTTGTTGTTACGTGCCATTGAGTCAGTTCTGGCCCATAGCAACCCTGTATAGGGTTTCTGAGGAGCAGCTAGCTGGTGAGCTTGAACCACTGACCTTGCGGTTCAAACCAACTTTGCAGTCCAGCTCATTAACCCACTGCGCCGCACCAGGATTCCAAAGAAGCTGTTCTGTTCCAAATGTGCTAACCAATTGTGTCAAAGAGGCCTTGAAGACCCTAGATAGGGTCACTATGAGTCGAAACTGACTAACGAACACTTAATAACAACCACAACCATTAGACTGCAAGATCTTTAAGGACAGCAACTAGTATCTTTTTATAATTCTTGCCAAATGGTGCATAGTGCCTTACCCATAAGAGGTAATCAGTTGTTGTTGTTAAGTGCCATCGAGTCAGTTCTGTAATCAGTAAATTGTTGTTAAATTGAAGAAACAGAAATTTAAGCCTAGAACAGACTGTTGAGTGTGCATCATTCCCAATATGAGCCCTTAGTCTATCAGCAAAAGGCCTGAGTGATTCAGTAGTTAAGCACTCAGCTGCTAATCAAAAGGTCAGCAGTTCAAATCCACTAGCAGCTCTGTGGGAGGAAGATGACACTGTCTGCTCATTTCCAGGCTAAGAAACCCTGTATACGGTTGCTATGAGTCTGAATTGATTCATGGTTACGGGTTCCAAGTTGTTCCAAACTTAAAACTGTATTTTTCAATCCGTCAAAATGCTTAGGATGCACGATTCTGCTTCTGTTTGTTTACCATGAGGATTCAGCAGCTTTTCTACAGAAACCTGTGAGCCTAGGTAGAGGTTCCAAACCAATGCAGCCCAACATTTGTGGTACTGAGGTATTTGGCCAGGGACTAAAATTATCCCATCCACAATAACTATAAAGGAGCTCTGGTCGTGTAGTGGTTACCAGTCAGGCTGCTAACTTCAAGGTCAACAGTTCCATTCTGCAGGAGAAACACGAGGCTTTCTGCTTCTGTAAAGATTTACAGACCCGGAAGCCCTATACAAGGTAACTATGAGTTATAACCAACTCCACAACACACCACCACCACCACTTGGTGAAACAGCATCATAAGGATATAGAGAATTTAGGGGTGCAGGGGAGAAGTGAGAGCAGAAAAAAAGTCTGGAGTATTCATTGCAAGGAGGGTTGTGGGTAACTGTGTTGAAAATGGGTGGTGTGTTTTGCCAGGGGAAGAGGGAGCTGGAGCTGGACAAAGTTCTATTTTTTAAAACTCTACTTCAGAACTGAACTGGTGGAGGAGGACTATTCAAATCTGCTAAACTATCAAAATAACCTTTTTATTTTATCACTTTCATTCTTTCTTCTATAAAAGGCTGTTACTTTTATAATGGCATCATGATATGTCAACATTAAAAAAATGTTTAATTATTATACAATGATTTTTTTGTTTTGTTTTAACCTCAGAGGATGTCTTATTAGAGGCTGGGCGCAGAAACATCAGTGACCTTCATAACTGGATCTCTTGGAACGCACGCTTCTCCACCAACGTCACTTTGTCCTTCCGTTTGACTTTGCCTCTCTCCTGGGCCTCACTTATGTTCCTCATCTGGAAGATCTTGAACTGGTCTCAGAGGATGTTGTCCTCAGGTTTCAAGAGTCCCAAGTGAGTTCGACAGCTCCAAACTCAGCTGCATGGCCATGTCAGGGGCCTGATACTGGAGTCACCTCGGCCTTCAGGGTTTGTCCCACCGTCTTGCCAGCTCTGCCAGTAGTCGTGCCTCCTGGGTCTTGATCTCGCGCATCCGGGAGAGCTCCTGGTGCCAGAGCTGGGCAGCTCAAAGCGCAGCCCTCTGCACCAGTGGGGTCCGGGCAGTCTTCTTCCTGCGGGGTCTTCTTCTCAGCCCTGGCCAGGGGTGTGGAGGTGAGAAGGCCTAGTCTCCTGGCGTCTCAGGCCCCTGACTGTCTCCTGGCTCTGCACCCAATCCCACCCTTCCAGCAGCCCCTTTGCACATCTCCCGGAACATGGACTCCGGGGTGGCTGTCTCATGTTTTCTTAAATCGCCATTTAAAAATTAAAGCTATTTTAGAGAAAAATTGAGAAGATAGTTCAGAGTTTCAATATGCTCTGCACTCAGTTTCCTCTCTTATTAATACCTGATTATAACCATTAGTATGATCTATCTGTTATAATTGATGCACCAAGAATGATACATTATTATTAACTAAAGTCCTTATTTTAGGAGCCCTGGTAGCATAGTGGATTATGAGCTGGGCTGCTAACCGTAAGGTCGGCAGAGCAAGTCTACCAATTGCTGGAGGGAGAAAGATGAAGCTTTCTTTCTATTCCTGTAAAGATTTTCAGTTTCAGAAACTCTATAGAAGGTTGCTATAAGTCGGAACCGACTCAGTGGCACATACACACCACCACCAAAGTCTGTATTTTATTCTTATTTCCTTAGATTTTTCCTCCTATCTTTTCTCTGTTCCAGAATTTCATCCAGGATACCACATTACATTTACCCAACGTGCCTCCTTGGGCTTCGCTTGGTTGTGGCAGGTTCTCAAGCTTTCCTTGTTTTGTTGACCTTAACAGCTTTGAGGAGTGATAGTCCCTTTATTAAGGAGCATTGGTGGAGCTGTAAGATAAACACCGGACTACTAACTGCAAGGTTGGTAGTTCAGATCCACCAGCCGCTCCACAGGAGAAAGATGAGGTTTTCTGTGCCAGTAAAGATTTTGTCTCAGAAACCCTATACAGGATTGCTATGAGTCAGATTCCAGTCGACAGCAACAGGCTTGGTTTTACTATTCTTCATGTTCCCCTTCAACATTCATCTCTTAGAATTGCAATGGCTCTTTAATATTTCACCAGAGGTTTTTGCCTGGTTGGCTTAAGTCATGGGGTTTATTTTTAAATTACTCTTATAGGGAAATGTTGATTCATTTTATTTTCTATTTCCCCATAATTTTATGGTTCTGCAATTTACCTGAGAAGTCAAAGAGCTAACAGAAATAGAAGGAAATACTACCCCAAATTGCCATGTTCAATTTACTTGTCCACAGAATACTCTCTTCATAAAACCTGTTGCTTTTTGCATTTCTGACAGAATATGGACAACAGTTTCTTCTCAGAAATTTACAAAACAAGCCAAAGGGGAGTTGGTGGTTTCCTAAGTAACTTAGCCATATAATATACTTCTACTGGACAGTGACTTCTAATGACTCTTTGAAGTTTTTCTCTCCAGGACTGGCTGGCCCATGTATCAAGCTTTATGGAATGAGTTACAAGGTATTTAGGGTCATGTTAGCTGTTGCCCTGTGTGGACAGGAGGGGGAGGAGCTGCTTCTTTGACCACATACTCCACAAATCAGCAGGTTAATATGTCCTCTGACCTGATCCTTTGCTTCAAGCCTCATAGGACCCTGACTCTGGGTATAAAGTGGAGAAGCAGGTCGGAGTTGGGGGCAAATTGCGGTAACAAGAGTGGTGCTTCTTTTTTGAGACTCAAGTCTCAAGCACCTCTCTTTCAACCACTTCACACCCAGCAGGACCAGGATGTAGAACGTTTTGTTGTTATGAGTTGCCATTAAGTTGTCCCCAACTCATGGTGTCCCATGGAAGGCAAGGCTGATTGGTTCTGCACCATTCCTGAAGATGAGGATCAGACTACTGTGATCCACAGAGTGTCCACTGACTGCTTGGAAGTCAGTCACCTGGGCTTTCTTCCTAGTCCATTGGAGTGGAGATGCTCCACTGAATCCTGATCTGTGTCATACTACCATGCAAGCTTCCACTGACAGACAGGCGGCAGCGGCAGGTGGGAGTTAAAAGCAGGTCTCCAGCATGAAAGGTGAGAATTCTGCCACAGAGCCACCAGTGATGAGAAGGCTAAAACACTGCGTACGTACAAGGGTGAGTCAAAAACAATCTGCACTCCAGTTATAGAAAAACGCTCGTCTACGTTCACGGCTGACGACAACCTGGAGTGAGCATGGGAAACGATCCTGTGGAATACATGAGTGGCAGTGGGTCACATGGCACATTATTTGCAAATTGGCGGTGGCTCTGCCTGTGAAATAATTCACAGAAGAGCATTAACAAAAGCGCTTGGACATCTGCAAACAAATTTGTACTGATACTCAAAGGAAGGCAAAAGTTTCTTTAAAAAATCATTATTGGTGATGAGACACGGGCTCATCACTATGAGCCTGAGAGTAAATGGCAAAGTATGGAATGGAAATATCCTCCATCATACACCAAGAAAAAGTTCAGAAGTCAGTCATCATCTGGAAAATTGGCAAGTTTTCTGGGCTTCTCAAGGGCCAGTTTTGGAACACTATCAGGAAAAAGGTTCCACAATGAATAGTGCTCCTTAGAGTGTGATGCTCACTGAAGAGCTGAAACGTAAACTTCCAATTAAATGCTATTCAACGGTAAGACAATGCATGTCTGCACACCTCTGCCCACACTCTTGATGCTGCAAAAACTTTGTTTTGAGGTGTTAAAGCATCCTTTCTATAGTCAGGCTCTTGCTCCATCAGATTTACACCTGTTTGGTTCCCTGAAATCAGCCCTTCAAAGATGAAGATTCACCTCTGATGAAGAAGTGAAGACAGCAGTGCATTCGTGTCTTGCAGCTCAGCCGAAAACATGTTTAAATAAGGGAGTATGAAAGCTTGTTGACGGATGGACAAAGTGTATTGAAAAGCAAGAAGATTATGTTGAAAATGCTGTATCTGCCTTTTCTAAAAATCAATTAAAATAAATTCTACAACCAGAGTGCGGATCATTTTTAACTCACCCTGTGCATTGAAGACTTTGCAACTCTTCTTGAGGTGTGATGTGAAGGCCAAGAAGACCATGCTGTCACAGGTCCTGAAATAACCTGAGTAATGTCTTCCATTGATGGTGTTCAGTCCTATGAATCTCCTCAAGGTGTAAAACTTTCTGCTTCTCCCTATGTTTTATTTCCTCATCCCCATCCAATAGAGGCTATGCATCTCTGTAACGTACACAGTGTGTAAATCCCATGTGGCACCTTTAGATTATCAAACTCATCCTATTTCCAACCCAGCCAGCCAATCAAACCAGTCTCATGCCAATCCAGTTACTGATCTTGGCAGACAAGGGACATGCGCCCCACATGAATGACCCAAGGGCTTGGTCCTGACCATTACTGGACAAGAACTACAGCATTCAATCCAGACCCATTAGCAAATGCTACTAAGGATGATCAGTTCTCCATGCCACCGACATTCATTATGTGCCATTACACTGAGCTCTAACCTCTAACCCTAACTGGGTTACTACTGCTTCCCTCCCTAGTCAACATCATTACAGAGGAATGCTACACTAGCTTAAGAACAAGGTAATTATAAAAACAATCTATTTCACTAATAATCTTTTTTTAAATGTTTTATTGTGAATTATGTGATCATTTACATGGGAGAACATTAGTTTTACATTCATCCTATCGTATATCGTTTCATTGCCATGGTTACAATCCCCTCCATGCATCACCACCCACCTAAAGGGTATACACTACAAGCTTGCTCCTCCCCCCACCCCCCTGGTCGTCCTCACACAGCCCCTCTCCCTCTCTGGGTCTAAAGTCCTCAACTGCTCCATCTCTCCACATCATCGTCTCTGCCTCCATCTCAGGCATCACTGCTTCTCTGGGTAGGGTCCCGCTCTCTACTCTTCTCCCTTCATGGTCCCAGGTACCTCCGCTCCTAGACTGAAAATTTAATCACTCCCCTTCATGCTACAAAATGTCTACCTTTACATTTCCAACCCTCACAAGCCGTCCTGATAACAATTACACTAATAATCATTTAAAAGGAGTCTTTTGTTTTATAGTTTAGCTTGTTGGCATGTCAACATCAATTTGTAAAAATAACTGAGCTTAGTCTCTGTTTAAACCAGAGGATCTAAATGTTTCCCACTTCAAATTTTATTTTGTTTATTTCGATGATGAGTCAATCAATAGTGAAATACTTTTGTTTGCCAATATTGTAGAGAAGCAAAGCAGCAATCATTTTTATTCATTGATCTAAAAAGTATTTTTTAAATGGCTCCTGTAAAGTACAAGTTTCAGGAGGACAGGGATGGTGACCACCTTGCTCACTAGTATAGAATAAGCACAAGTCCAGCACTTAGGAGTCACCCCACCACCACCACCAAGTCTGTCTTCAGTCATGACAACCTCATGCATTATAGAGTGAAACTGTTCCATAGGGGTTTCTTGGCTGTGGTCTTTAAGCAACAAACCCCTGAATGATAAAGTGCTTGACTAATAGCCATTGTCCTGGTGTGGTGCTACAGGATAAGCACTTGATGGTTAAAGATGAGATCGGCAGTTCAAACCCACTAACCGCTCCTTGGAAAGCCTATACAGGGTCACTCTGACTCAGAACTGACTCATCAGCATTTAGCAACAGAATAGCCAAAAAGTTGGCAGTGTGAACCCACCCAGAGGTTCCATGGAACATAGGTCTGGTGATCTCCTTCAGAAGGTGCAGCTCTGTCCTGCACACACGGGGTGTCCATGAGTCAGAATCACCTCCATCCCACCTCGTAACAACCATCCTTATGGAAGCAAACCATCAGGCCTGTTTTCCAGGGCACAACCTTAGGAACCAAGCAGAAACCATTTGGCCATCCCAAACCAAAAAACCTACTGTCACTGAGTCAATTCTGACTCAACGTGACCCTCTAGGGCAGAGCAGAACTGCTCTGTAGGCTGCTGTGGCTGTAAGTCTTTATGAAAGCAGGCTATCACATCCTTCTCCACTAGAGTGACTGGTAGTTCGAACCACCAATTTTTGAGCTAGCAAACAAATACTTAAATCACTGTGCCACAGTAGCTTGTTTCATGCCACCCAAGTGTTTTATAAATCATTTCTGGGTAAATAACACAGTGTGGTTGGCCCTATGTTAGGTGCTAAGAACCAAGAGACAGAAGACTTGGTTCTCAGGTGGTTCGGAGTCTAGAGGAGAAAGAGATACATTGCACTGTCTCAGGAGATCCAAAGAATAGTAAATAAATGGCAAAAATCAGGAGACATGGAGGCAGACCTGTCTCTACCTATTGAGGTTAACAGGATCCAGTTTTCCTATTTTTAATAAGAGTTAGCATGGCACTGTAGGATAAGCACTGGACCACAAGGTCAGTTTGAACCAAAAGGTCAGTGGTTCAAACTCACCAGCTGCTCCTTGGAAACCCTATACAGGGTTGCTATGAGTCAGAGCCGACTCAACACTAAACACAAAAACAGTTTCGGGAAACCCAAAGAATGTTTTTCATATTCAAAGACTGCATAAAAATGAGTCGATATGGCGACAAGTCCAGCTAAGAACGTTCTGCTTTCTGTGACATCTGGACGGCTTTGTGGGATTCGGGTCAGTGGATGAAGTGCTGGCCTGCAGACACAGGCACGTGTGTGCTCTTGGCCAGGGGATTCAGGACAAAGGGGGTGGCTGATTCTTCGTCCAAAGAGAGCTGCTGGCAGGAAGGAGTTATATAAGGACTTGGCTAACTGTTTCCAGCCATTCTGCAGCTCTGCATTGCTGGGCGCTAGTTGGCCAGCTTTGACTATGGTTATCACTCAAGACAAGTACTAGACTGTCTAACCACCACTGCAGCTGCCCAGCTCCGGGAGGACGGTCCACAGTGTGTCTCAGCCACTGGAGTGAGTCCAGGTCTGTTCCAATGGGAGACAGATTCTACCACCACCCACTCCACTCCCACCCCCTGGCCTTGCATCTTGTCCTTAGCAACTTCCCTTTGCCCCCTGAAGAGAAGACTCTGCTGGAAGCACAGAATGCCAATTGAGTGGTGGGAAGGGGGCGTGAGCAGGGGGCTGACTGGCTGAGTGTAGCTGGGATATGGCCAGTGCCTTCCCTCCTATTAGCATCAAATCACAAAAAATTTAATTTAAAAGAAAAAGCTTAGAGTTTGCCATTATTGTATTTCTGCCTGACAAATGCCCCCATAAAGCTGTATGCCAGGCATCTCCAAAATAGTTGGCATGGCACTTTTGAATTCGGGGCTTAAATTTTAAGTTGAATGCTGTCTATGACACATTTGACACTTATCACCTCCCTTTTGTCCCAACTTGCCTAATGAGTCCATTGGTCACAACATCGGGAAGTTCTGAAATTTCCTGGTTACTTTTGTTGTTGTTGTTGTTGTCAGGTGGCATCGAGTTGGAACCAACTCATAGCGACCCCATGCACAGAAGAATGAAACAATGTGCGATCCCGGGCCAACCTCACTACCGCTGCCACACTTAAGTCCATTAATGATGCCACCTGGCCTATCCATCTCGTTGAGGGTCTTCCTCTTTTTCTCTGACCCTCCATCTTACCCAGCATGACATCCTTCTCCAGC
>NW_006408523.1:18358792-18363848 GCF_000296735.1 Chrysochloris asiatica | reverse complement strand
TCTCCCGCGGAGCAGCTGGTAGTTTCGAACCGCTGACCTTAAGGTTCGCAGCCTGATTTGTAACCACTACACTACCAGAGCTCCTTCACGGGCTGTATAAGGCTTGCAAAATCATTTGGTGTGGCCTTGCCAAGGAAACTGAAGTTCCAGCCATCATATTAGAGGTGAATTAATTAAATGTTTGACCAAATATAGCAAGCTAGTTTTTAAGGTTTTCGTTTTGTATGGTCTGCAAATGATGTTACAAATTTTAGCAGAAAAACTGTTCCCCACCCCTGATTTAAAGCCTTGGAAACCCTATACAAGGTTACTATGAGTCAGAACAAACTCGATGGCACTTAAAAACAAAAACTATAATTGCTTATATAAAGAGTTCTGGTGGTGCATAGGATAAGCACTGGAATGCCACTCCAAAGGAGAAAGATGAGGCTTTCTGCACCCCTAAAGATTTACAACCTCGGAAACCCTAAGCAGAGTGCCTGTGAGTTGGAGTTGACTCACTGATAGTGACTTGAGAATTGCTTATATGAACTCAGCATGTTGTGCACCTACACACACGCACATGCACACACACACATCATTTGGAAAGAATGACTTCAGTCCTTAGTGTTGTACTGTTGACCTCCAAAATGATCCCTGAGTCCTGTCCAGGAAAGAATGTACAACCTGCAGCAGAAACATTGAGCCCACATGTGTCTGATGCCATTTCCAACAGAGTCTGCAGACTGTAAATCCCAGAGAAAATCAGCAACAACTAAACGTCATGTTGGTTTTCTTACCCTGCAGCTTCCTGACCTTGAGAAATAGAAGCCATGGGCTCTGGCAGAGGAAGTACAAAACGTGGTCCTCTCCTCACAGGAGCACATACTTCACATGCGGTTATTACATCATTTACGTTTCATCAAAAAATATGTATCATACAAAGACTTTCTCAAAAATGTGACCCTTTTGATTTAATACCATCTGTATCTTTTAAAAATCACTTCCAAATACCACCCCCACCTCACCCCCAAGACTATTAACCTCTGCTGTCCTGACATTTTCCAGCTGAAGCCTGGAAAGAAATTTCAACAGCGTACAGTTCTTAAAGGGTTAAGGCTGCAATGTCTGAAGAAAATCCGCTTAAATATGTTGTACAACAAAACATGTTATTGCGGGTATTGGAGTTAGTCTATGATAATGAATTTCAGTCGCAAATATTTTCTTTGATTGTCACAAAAATACGTGAGGAGCCAAGGGTTTGAATTCCACGTTCAGCGTGTATTTGGATGCATTTCATTACCAGGGGCTAGTTGTATGAGGAACTGTTTTCACATCCAGAAATCCTGATATGGGGAAGGGGGTGGGGGAGACTGAACAGGACCCCAGATGCCTTATGTGGAGGATAAAAGAGGAAGGATTAGCAGCGGCACTCGGCGGCTAAATAGTTTTTGTAGGAAATGCAGGGTAGTTCAGTGATCAATGCCAGTCTCTATAAATCATACCCTTCTGAGGTTTAAAGCTGTGCATACCGCTGGCTTCAAGCATAGTGATAGCCCTTTCCAAGAGGATATGGAAATTTCTTTGGCGGTCCATAAGAGTTCTCCATTAGATCATTAAGCAAGTCAATAATGTTGAACAATCAAACTGGAAGAAAATATGCTATTCATCTGATTCTCCCAGAGTGTTTATTGTCATCATTCATCAGAAGTCTGAGAGGCTACTTTTTTTTTTTTTTCCAGATTGGATTGAGATAGTATGCTTTGGCTAAATACCACACAATACAGGAAGGCTGCAAACCTGAGAGAAAGATGCACATATTGCCTGATAAAGGATTAAACTGGAAGTGAAAGGCTGACCCAGAGTCAGGAAATGTTCATCATTTTTACACCAAAGTGAATGTTAATGTTTCTATAGGGAAATTACTTCAATCTGGTCAGTGCGAGGGGCAGTTTGTATAATCGGATTGCAAATAAGGTTTGATCACATTCCAGCTTAATCTACTCTCTGAGCACCATTTACGACACTAAATCAAACCCACAGAAGCTGCCGGGGCGCTTCACAGTCATTACACCCAAGGGGCAGGGACTCAGTAATAAACAGCAAATAAATTGAAGCGCTGACTTGCCTGCTACAGGGCATTTCTAATTATCCTCTAGTTTAGCTGGAAATTGTCATGCTCTCATCTCAGTCTATTTTAACTGCCACTGAATAAGAGTGATACTTTGAGGCTGAATTAATTGAGAATATGAGAAAATGTAGATTCTACCTCCATTGCCACCTCCCCTACCCCCCTCCCCATAATTTACCGTAGGCCTTTAAGACGATCTGAGAAAACTATTTATTCCACGTTCTTCTGTTCCCCGCCTCTTGTGAGGGAATCAGAAATGTAATGCAACAGCACTGTGCCTCGTTTATTTCAATTATGGCGGAACAACCACCAGAATGGACCGCACTAATCAAGATAACTTGCAAATCCTTCCAAACAGGCTCGGAGTGGTTCCATCCTTGAGTTTACAGGCAAATCTACTTCCCAAGTGTCAGCATCAAATGATAGACCCACTGAGTTTAATACAGTAACTTGACCTACGGGGCCCAGTGATAGCTTTCTGAGCCTCCTTCACCATCAGCTCATCTAGATGGAATCGAGATGGTATGGAACCAGAACTAGAAAATCTGCAGTTTGGGCGACCTCATCTACATAAACAAGATCTTGGCCATGTTTCCTGCTTGGCTAAATTCAGGCTGGAGGTGAGGACTGAGAAGTGGCTCACATCCTGTAAAAACCCCAAACCAAAAAGTTAGTCTCCAATCATGGTGGCCTCACATGTTACAGAGAACTGTGTTCCATAGGGTTTTCTATGATTGTGATCTTTTGGAAGCAGATGGCCACACCTTTCTTTCCAGTGCCTTTGGGTGGGTTGGAACCATCAGCCTTTAGGTTGTTGTTGTTGTTAGGTTCTGTCAAGTCGATTCCAACCCATAGCGACCTTGTAGAGGTGAGCAGACCTTACAAGTGCTATTGCCCCGCTTGTATATCTATCTACTGCTTGTCTAGCATAGCTTTTAAAATGAGGTACAAAAAGTACATACGGCTTTTCCTAGAAGCAAAACAACCTAAACTTTGGGACAATTTCAGCGAATTCAGCGGAACCTACTTAAACAGGAACCTACTCCTAGCTATACACTCCATAAACAACCTCTGCGTGTCTGCCTTCCTTTAAAGTAAAGGTTTAATTTTTTTTTTTTTTTTGGTTACTCTGAAACAATCAAAAAGCGACCCCAGGAAATAGGTATCTCCACATTAGAGACAGGCCCTCACATGCCGGCCACCAGTAAACAATATTGTCTGTTTAGGGTTGTTGTTGTTGTGTGCCACTGAGTCAGGTCTGACTTATAATGACCTTGTATAGGGTTTCTGAGAGTGGCTGGTGAGTTTGAACCACGAGCCTTTAAGTTACAAATCCAGTATTATCTGACAGTGCCATGCCAGGGCTCTGAACAAATATGATCCCACACTTGTCACTGGGTCCATCCCCTGTGTGTGAGACTTGAAGTACACTCCTCAGGGTTCCCAGTGGCTAGTTTTTTGGCAGTAGAGCCCCGGGCCTTTTTCCTGAGCTGTCTCTGGATAGATTCAAACCTCAGACCTTTTGGTTAGCAGCCAAGCGTGGTTAATTGTTTTTATCACCCAGGGGCTTCACACAAATATAGGGTAAGCAGCTTACTTTCGTCTCTGAGTACCGTTCACCTGAGGGAAAGATGTACCTATTGCCTGATAAAGGATTAAACTGGAAGTGAAAGGCTGACCCAGAGTCAGGAAATGTTCATCATTTTTACAAAAAGTTCAGCAGTTCAAACCCATCAGCCACTCCTTAGAAACCCTATACAGAGTTGCTATGAGTCAGAACTGACTCAACAGCACTTAACAACAACATATGTGTACTAACATAAAAATGTTTGCAAGCACTGCTTGAGTAAAGTATTTCTATAAGAAGAAAAGAAGTGTTTTAAGATTGAAGGTTGTTGGTAAGCTGACCCTCTGAGGCCCTATAAATATTGAAGGGTATTTATAGGGCCACAAACTCATAGATCTGTTTGTCATACTATGGTGACTTGTATGTTGCTATGATGCTAGAAGCTATGCCATCAGTATCTCAAATACCAACAGGGTCACCTATGGTGGACACATTTCAGTGGAGCTTCCAGACTGAGACAGACTAGGGAAAAAGATTAGGTGATTAAAAAAAAAAAAAAAATCTCAGTGAACACCTAATAAATAGCAGCAGATCATTGTCCGATTTAGTGCCTGAACAGTGAGTCCCTCAGATTAGAAGACATTCACAATACAACTGTCTCCACAAAGTACCATCCATCTTAAAGATGTAGATGGGATAAAACTTTCAGGACTTTTATTTGCTGGTGTAGTATGATTCAAGATGAGAAGAAGCAGCTGCAAGTACCCATTTGTAATCAGAATATGGAATGTAGGAAATATAAAACTAGAGAAACTGAAAATCACCAAAAATGAAACGTAATATATAAAGATCAATATTCTTGGCACTAGTAAGCTGAACTATACTAGTATTGTCCATTTAGAATGGGTCAATCATATGTTTCCTATGTCAGGAGTGACAACTTGAAGAGAAATGGCATGGTATTTATCATCAAAAAGAACTCTGTAAGATCTATCATAAAGTCCAATGCTGTGAATGATGGGAAAATATCTATATGTCTTCAAAGAAGACCAGTTAACACTATTACTCAAATTTACATACCAAAAACTAATGACAAATATGAAGAAATTGAAAAGTTTTAACAACTTCTGCAATTGGAAATTGATTAAAAATTCAATCAAGATGCATTGATAATGACTGGTGATTGGAATGATAAAGTTGGAAAATAGAGGGCTCCATAGTTGGAAAATACAACCTTGGTGATAGAAACAATGTCAGAGATCACACTGACTTATTCATCACTGATGATTTATCCATCACAAATGCCTTTTTCAACAGCATAAATGAAAACTATGCATGTGGACTTTGTCAGAATACACAGGAATCAAATTGACTACATC
>NW_006408523.1:18336843-18357378 GCF_000296735.1 Chrysochloris asiatica | reverse complement strand
AAAAAAAAAAAAAAAAACTCCAAGCCTCAAGTTGCAATATTGAAAGTTTCTATGGGCAAAATCTCCACATGTCTGTCACTTTTTTGTGCTTTGCTGGTTATGTTTTGTTGTGAAACAGGAAGCTATGCTTCTGGTGTTTCAAATACCAGCAGGGTAACCCCTGGTGGACAGGTTTCAACAGAACTTCCAGGTTGAGAACCAACTAAAAAGAAGGAATAGGTGGTCCAATTCTAAACAATTAACCCATTATGAATAGCAGTAATACAATGACTGATATAATGTCTGATATGCAAACATCCAGTAATAATAACATGGAATGGACAAAATATGAAACTAGGATAATTGGAAGTTGTCACAAATGAAATGGTGCTCATGAGGAACCTGTATGTAGATTAAGAGGCAGTTGTTAGAACAGAACATGGGATTGCATGGTTTAGAATCCGGAAAAGTGTGTGCCAGGGTTTTATCCTTTCACCATACGTATTTGGTCTGCATGCTGAGCAAATAGTCAGAGAAGCTGGACTATATACAGAAGAATGTGGCATCAGGATTGGAGCTTATTAATAAGTTGCTAAATGTAGATGGCAAATTCTTCTTGCTTGTTGAAAGTTAAGAGGACTTGAAATACTTACTGATGAAGGTCCGAGAACACAGCTTTCAGTATGGATTACAACTCAGTATGAAGCAAACAAAAATCCTCAGAACTGGACCAATAAACAATATCACAATAAAGGGAGAAAAGACTGACATTGACAAGGATTTCATTTTACTTGGATCCACAAGCAATGCTTATGGAAACATCGGTTAAGAACTCAAACAATGTATTGCTTTGGAAAACTCTGCTTCAGAAGATCTCTTTAAAATGCCAAAGAATGAAGATGTCTCTGTGAATACGAAGGGACACCTGACATAAACAAGCATATTTTCAATCACCTCACATACACATTAAGACTGACAAGGAAGATCATAGAAGAACTGATGCCTTTGAATTATGGTGTTTGCAAAAATATTGAAAGTACCATGGACTGTGAGAAAAAGATAGAAATCTGTCAGAAATGAGGCTGGCAAGACTTCATCTCACATACTTTGGGCATGTGTTCAGGAGGGACCGATGCCTGGAAAAGCATGTCATGCTTGGTAAACAAAGGTGAGCAAAAAAATAAAAAGGAAGACCCTCAGTGAGATGAACAGACACCGTGGCTACAACAACAGATTCAAACATGACAATAGTGAGGGTGGCACAGGGACGGGCAGTGATTCATTCTCTTGGGCATACGGTTGATACAAGTCGGAGCAAACTGGATGGCACCTAACACCACCAACAAAATATTGACTGATGCAGAAAGCATCAAGGGAAGATGGAAGAAATACAGAGAATCACTAAACCAAACAGAATTGGCCAATATTCAACTATTTCAGGAGATAGCATATGACCCAGAACGGATGCTATTAAAAGAAGTCCAAATTGATGGCATGGGTGAGAAGCAAGGCTCCAGGAATTTATGGACTATCAACTGAGATGTTTCAACACAGGGAAGCAACACTGGCTTGAATTCATCTGCCAAGAAATCTGGAAGACAGTTACCTGAACAAACGACTGGAAAAGATCCATATCTGTGCCCATACCAAAGAAAGGTGATCCAGCAGAATGTGGAAATTATCAAACAATGTCATTTATATCACACTAATGTAAAGGTTTTTTTACTGAAGACAATTCAAAAACAGTTGCATCGACAGAGAATTGTCAGAAATTCAAACTGGATTCCGAAGAGAGCATGTAATGTGACATCATTGCTGAAGTAAAATGGACTTTGGCACAAAGCAGTGTTCCAGAAAGATGTTTACCTGCATTTTATTGACTAAGCCAAGGCATTCGACTGTCTGGATCGTAAAAAAATTATAGGTAACATAACAAAGAATGGGAATTTCAAAACTCTTAATTGTGTTCATATGGAATCTGTACATAACTAAAAGACAGTCATTCAAAATGAGCAAGGGGATACTGAAAGATTTAAAATCAAGAAAGGTGTGTGTCAGGGTTGTATCCTTCACAATACTTTTTCACTCTGTATAGTAAGCTAATAATCTGAGAAGCTGGACTATAAGAAGAAGAATATGGCATCAGGATTGGAAGAAGACTTAATAACAACCTGCAATATGAAGATGACATACTTTGCTTGCTGAAAAGGAAGAGGTCTTGAAGTACTATTGATGAAGATTAAAGACCACAGCCGCCAGTATGGATTACATCTCGTGATAATTAATTAAGTTTTGTGTCAACTTGACTGGGCCAGGAGTCTGGGTCATTTGGCAGTCAAGATGCTGTCATTATCCAAGATGAGATTTAAAAAAAAAATACAATCAGCTCCATGGTATGATCAGATAGGATCAACCCTGATCTGATGTAATTATCTGGTGTGTTGCAAATTCTCACTTCTATGATGTTAATGAAGTCCTGGTGTGAGGTTGTAGGATCAGCACTGGACTGCTAATCACAAGGTCAGCAGTTCAAACCTACCAGTTGCTCCTTGGAAACCCTATACAAGGTCACTGTTATGTGGAACTGACTTGAAGGCACTTAACAACAACAAATGTGGATGGATGCCTTCTACAGGATTAGGTTGTATCTGGAGCCAATCTCTTATGAGATATAAAAGCAGAAAGAAGTGAGCCAAGGAGGAGGGACCTACTACCACCAAGAAAGAAGAACACCCGAGTGGAGCGTGTTCTTTGACGTGAGGTTCCTGCCCCATGAAGCTCCTTGTTGTTACTGTTGTTCTTAAATGCTGTCAAGTCAGTTCTGACTCATAGAGACCCTATATAGAGTTTCCAAAGAACATCTGGTAGGTTTGAACAGCAAGCCTTACAGTTAGTAGTCCAGTGCTTGCCCTACAATGCCACACCAGGATTCTTAGATCCATGGAAGACTGATGCTAAGACACATGGAAATCTCCAAGGAATTCTAAGCCTACAGATACTAAACGGAGACAAAGACCTTTTCCCAGGGTCAGTGCTCTGAATTGTGAGAGAATGAGTTTCTATTTGTTAAAACCATCCACTTGGGGTATTTCTGTTACAGCAACACTAGAGAACTAAGATACATATCAACATAAAGAAAACAAAATCCTTCTAATTGGACCAGTAAGCAATGTCCTGGTAAATGGATAAAAGATTGAAATTGTCAAGGGTTTCCTTTTACTTGGATCTATAATCAATGCTCAAGGTGCTCTGGTAGCATAGTGCTTATGAGTTGGGCTGCTAACCTCAAGGTCAGCTCATTCAAAAGTACCAGTGGTTCCATGGGAGAAAAAGGAGGCTTTTTGCTCCCGTCAAGATTTACAGATTTGGAAACCCTATGCAGGGTCACCATGAGTCGGAACCGATTCTACGGCACACCACCACCACCTCCACAATCAATGCTCATGGAACCAGCAGTCAAGAAACCAAGTGAAGTATTGCGCTGGGTTATCTGCTGCAATAGACCTCTTTAAAGTGTTCAAAAGCCAAGATGTCACTATGAGGACTAAGGTATGCCTGATCCAAACTGTGCTGTTTTTAATAACTACTTTTCATGTGTAAGTTGGAAAAGAAATAAAGACGGTCTCAGAAGAATTGGTGCATTTGAATCACAGTGTTGATGGAGAATATCGAAGGCACCATGGGTTGCCAAAAGATTAAACAAATTGACCTTGAAAGTTTTATAGCCGATCTGCTCCTTGAAATGAAGATGACAAGACTTCACTACATGTACTTTGGCATGTTATCAGGAAGGATTCATCTCTGGAGAAGGATAGCATGCTTGGTAAAGTAGTCGTTGTTGTTATGTGCCATGGAGTGGGTTCCGACTCACAGCGACCCTACACAGGGTTTCCAAGGCTGTAAATCTTTACGGGAGCAGACCACCTCATCTTTCTCCCACGGAACATGGTAGTTTCGAACTGCTGACCTTGCGGCTCGCAGCCCGATTCGTAACCACTACGCTAGTGAAAAAAGAGGAAGACTTTAAATTTGCTGGATTGACGCAGCAGTTGCAAAAATGGGTTGAAATATGCCAATGTTTGTAAGGATGGCCCGATCCCGGGAAGTGTCTGTTCTGTTGTACATAGGGTTGCGCCGAGTCAGAACTAACTTGAAGGTACCTAACAATAAAAACAACAGGTATAGTAAGTAATATTTCTGGAGTAATTCCAGTATGACTGGTACTTTACACATACATATTCACACACTGAATGTTCAACAATGTGGGATATACCCATGAAGAAAGAACTATGAATCCCATTTTATAAATTAAGAAACTGAGACTGAGAAATATTATGTACCCTGCTTAAGTTACCTATGACACAACAAGTACATTGTTTAACCTAAAATCATGTCTTAGTCGGTCTGACTTCAAATCGTTTTTTCACGCCAGCATTTTTCAGCTTTCTTCTCTGCCAGCCCCAACACTTCTTTCATTTTGCAACCTGAACTTCAACTTGAACCAAATCCTAAATCATAGCATGGCCAGCAACTAGAAAACACCATTCCCAGGATTCAGGGAATCACCATGCCTACCCTCCCTATTTTTCCCTCCCAAGGCCTAATGCCTATTTCTTGTGTCTGGTCACACACACCAGACTCCATCCCAAAGTAAATGCCATCTCTGCCCTAGTGCCCTTTTCTGTTATAAAAGAACTGAAACTAGGTCACCCTGAAAAGTGAACCTGCATGTCACCCAAAACACCTTGACCTTTAAACTACTTCTTATCTGATAAATTGCATTTGGCTCCTTTCACTGCCAGGCTGCCTAATGAATGTATTTACCTAGTTTTCATATTATTTACCATTCCTCTCCTGCTGACAACATACATCATTCCATGACTTTAACTAGTTTCAGAAATATTCACTGAGGGCTAGACTGTACAAAGAGGTGCCATTTACTTTGGTCTTAGGTAAGAGGGAAGTTGGTCTAATGTATTGCTTAGTGCAGAATACACACAAAACTACACAACATAACACCAATATGTCCACTTCCATAGAAATCCTGATATGGCGCTATAAGATAAGGTACTGGATCGCAGAGTCAGTTTGAACCTCAAAGCCAGTGGTTCAAACCCACCAGTCACTCCTTGGAAATCCTATTCAAGGTCACTATGAGTCGGAACTGACTCAACAGCACTTAAAAGAAACAACAACAACCCCCATAAAGTGCCATTCTTCCTGGGGTGTGCATTTTATTATATTTGACAGAAACACAAGCTAAAGCTTGAAAAGGGTCTGTTGTACCCCTGGGGTAAGGGAATCCCCGCGGCAAGGGTAGCACCCATTTCTGTATGTGGAAGACAGATCTGAGACAAGGTCACTGCCAAGAATCAACATTCCCAGACAACATTCTAGCTGTCCAGAGTGTTTGAGGGAAGTTTTGCAAACGCAGAACCTGGCTAGGGGTGGTGTGTTTTTGTCAGCTGATGTGTTCATTTTCACACCCCCAGTTAGATTTTGAAAGTTGTGATATTTGCCTTAAGGTGCTATCACGGAACCCCAGAACATGCTCCCCCCAAATGTACAGGAAGCAATAGCTGTTGTTGTCATAGGGACCAAAAGCAGGTACATTGGGCATTCACATGAGTAGCCAGTTTATTTTTAATGTGTAAATGCGTGGACTGCCCTTTTCTTAAGAGTTGATTTGGTATGGTATTTGCATTTAAAGTGTCCACATGTTGTAGATGAGCTATGCAGTGTTCCACATTGTGTTCTTTCTTTGGGTTTGGAGGCAAATTAATTAACATGATACAGAAATGGGAGAATACAAATGCTGAAGCCCTCACTTTAAGCCCTCATACTCTTTTGTTCTCCATTATTGCACCAAATTATTTAATTGGGCCTCTCTGATTGTGCCCAGACACAGAAAAGAACACAGTCTATTGTGAGGCGCCCTGCAACCATAATGCAGTATCAAATTCAATTCCCATCAAAAGTGCTCGCTGCTAAAAGCTTGTACTGTGGCTGCAGATTAATGAAGATCCGCATTGAGCAAAGTGGTGGTTCTAGAGACATTATTTTTCTGCAATAGAAGGCCTATTCTTGAAGAACAATAAAAGCAAAGAGAAGCGTTAGTCTGCTTATGGATAGAAATAAATCAAAATGAATAAGAGGGTTGATGGAAATAGTCTGAAAGCAGCAGAGTAGAATTCTGAAAATACTGTTTTGTTTGGAGAGGACATTTGCTTTCCTCTTTCCCCCTGCCAGTATCCCTCATAAAATGCTGCAGGATGCAGTATCAAAAACTGTGGAGTGAAGGCCAAATCTGAAAATTCAAAAACTAGCTATAGATAATCAACACAATAGTTATATATGAATGCAACTCAGCCAGATTGGCTGTTATACTCGTAGCTTGGAGGCAGAATGAATGGGATTGGTCACAGTGTGAATTTGGGCAGGGGAAAGCCACACCCAATGAGGCATTAGTTATGACCGAGAGCAATGATAGTTTGCTTTCAACTAATTGCAACTTAGATCGATTCTTTACTCTCTCTGTTCCCTTTATTTGGGGGCCATTGTGTTTACTGTTGCTGTTAGGTGGAGTCCATTCAGTTCTGACTTAGGTGACTCTAAGCGTAACTGAATGAAACACTGCCAGTCCGTCGCCATCCTCACAATTGTTTAAGCGTATCCTTGCAGCCACGGTGTGAATCCATCTCATTGGGGGGTCTTCCTCTTTTTTGATGCGCCTCTGCTTTACCAAGCATGATGTTCTTCTCCAGGGACTAGTCCCTCTTGATAACATGACCAAAATACCTGAGATGAAGTTTTGCCATCCTCACTTCTAAGAAACAGAATTCTGACTGTATTTCTTCAAAGACAAATTGGTTTGATCTTGCAGCAGTTCCTCATGTTTTCAATATTCTTGCCCATAATTCAAATGCATTGATTCTTTTATGGCCTTCCTGATTCATTGTTCAGCTTTCACATGCCTATGACGAGATTGAGAATACCATGGCTTGGGTCACATACACTTCTTTCATATTACATCCTGAACTTCAACCTGAACCAAATTCTAAATCATAGCATGGGGCGCAACTTCTTCAGGGAAGCATCATGCCAACCCTCCCGATTTCTTCCTCCCAAAGCCTAATGTGCTATTTTTTGTGCCTTTAAACTGACATCTTTGTTCTTTACCACTTAAATAAGGTCTTTTGCAACAGATTTACCCAATACACTATATTGTTTAATTTCTTGACTACTGCTTCCATGAGCATTGATTGTGGATCCAAGTAAAATTCAATCTTTTCTCTATTTATCATGATGTTGTTTATTGGTCCAGTTGGGAGGATTTTGGTTTTCTTTATATTGAGTTGTGATCCATACTGAAGACTGTAGTCTTTAATCTTTATGAGCAAGTGTTTCTTGAAGTCCTTTTTGCTTTCAGCAAGCAAGGTTATGCCAACTGCATATAACAACTTAATAGAGACTTCTCCAATCTTGATGCTGCATTCTTCTTCATATAGTCAAGTTTTTCAGATTATTTGCTCAGCACACAAACTGAGTAAGTATGGTGAATGGATACAAACTGGGCACATGCCTTTCCATGCAATTTCCCCTTGTTCTCTTCAAGCTACTGCCTCTTATTCTATGTACAGGTTCCTCATGAACAGAATTAAGTGCTCTAGAAATCCTCTTCTTCTTGATGTTCTCCATAGTTTGTTAGGATCCACACAGTCAAACGCCTTTGCATAGTCAATAAAACACAAGGAAACATCTCTCTGGTATTCTCTGCTTTCAGCTAAGATCCATCTAACACCAGCAATGCTCTCCCTCATTCCACATTCTTGTCTCAATCCTACTAGAAATTTTGGCTGCTCCCTGTGACTGTGTTGATGCAACCATTTTTGAGTTATCTTTAGTAAAATTTTACTTCGTGTGATACTAATGCTATTGTTGGATAATTTCTGCATACTGGTTCACCTTTATTGGAACGAGCACAAATATGGATATCTAACAGTTAGTTGGCCAGTTAACTGTCTTCCACTGCATCAGTTTGTTGAAGCACTTCTGTTGGTATTCTGTCAATTCCTGCGAACTTGTTTGTCCCTAATGTCTTCAGTGAAGGTTGGACTTCTTTCAATGCCATCTGTTCTTGACCATATGCTACCTCCTGAAATGGCTGAATGTCACCTCATTATTTTTGGTACAGTGACTTTATGTATTGCTTCCATCTTCTTTTGATGCTTCTGCATCAATCAATACTTTTTCCATAGAATCCTTCAGTACTACATCTCAAGCCTTGACATTTTCCCTCAGTTACTTCAATTTGAGAAATACTGAACATGTTCTTCCCTGTTGGTTTCTAATTCCAGGTCTTTGCACATTTCATTATAATACTTGACTTTGTCTTTTTGAGCTGTCTTTTGAAATTTTCCATTCAGCTTCTTTACTGGCTTTAGCACATTTTAGAGTCTCTTCTGACATCCACTATGGATTTTTCTTTGTTTTCTGCCTTTTTAATGATGTTTTGCTATCTTCGTGTATGATGTCCGTGATGTCATCCCACAACTCCTCTGGTCTTAGGTCACTAGAGTTCAAAGTATCAAGTCTGTTCTTGAGATGGTCTCAAAATTCAGATGTGATATATTCAAAGTTGCATTTTGTTCTCTCTTGAACTTGTTTTAATTTTCTTCAACTTCAGCTTGAACATGCATGTGAACAATTGATGGTCTGCTCCAATGTTGGCTCCTAGCCTTGTTTTGGCTGATAATATTGAGCTTCTCCATCGTCTCTTCCCACAGATGTAATTAATTTGATTTCTGTGTATTCCATCTGGAAAGGTCCATGTATATAGTTGCTATTTATTGAAAAAAAAATAATAAAGTATTTGCAACAAAAAAGTCATTGGCTTTGCAAAATTCCATCATGCAATCTCCAACATCGTTTCTGTCACAAAGACCATATTTTCCAACTACCAATCCCTCCTCTTTGTTTCTACTTTTTGCATTCCAAACACCAGTAATTATCAATGTATCTTGAGTGCATATTTGATGAATTTCAGACTGAAGAAGTTGGTAGAATTCTTCAATTCTTCAGTACTGGCTTTGGTGGTTGAGGCATAAATTTGAATAATAGTTGCATTAACTGGTTTTTCTTATAGGCATGAAGATACTATCCTATGATAGATAACACTGTATTTCAAGATAAATCTTCTTTTGTCCAAGTCAAACTGCATCCTGCTTTGTTAAAGATGCTTTTTGTAAGCAACCATGGTATTCAAGCAGGACACAGACAGACTGTCACTAACAGTATCCGACTTTCACCTTCCCTTCATGATGAATTACCAAAATCAGAAAGCCACTATCAAACCCAATGAAGTCTTCATCTGATGCTCTGAACAGAGAAAGTTTCAAGTGAGGGTTGGCATTTCACCTGTTAACAGCTTTTCATAAGCTGACTCTGACTTTCTGAAAATGAAATGAAATGAAAATAGCAGAATTAGCAATCTGAAGACTCACAACCTAAGCATCTGCCGTTTGAGGGATGCTCCTGAGGTGGCATCGCTGGAAAGTTCTGGTCACCTGACATACTAATTAATAACAAGTCCAACCAGATCTCTGGGTTTATGGTAGTTCATACTACATGGCATTTGTGTGTTAACATCAGGAGCTCTCTCCTCCTGGGAGCCAAGAGGAAGTCTCTGAAAACTAGAAGGGAAATGTTTTCTTCCACATCAATCCAGCTTTGGAGACACTGGCCTCTTTCCCCCACAAAAAACAGCAACCATGAAGTGTTCAGTGTGCTATCAACACAGCTTTCAACAAAGAAAAAAACACAACAATTCTGAATTTTTATAAAAATAGTATTTTAAACTATACAGTCACCAGAAATACTCAGTCACCAAACAAGCACACACTTTAGTCAGCATCTCTAACACATCTACCTTCCTGTACCTGGTCTGTTTTGGTCTCAGAGTCACTATGAGTTAGAACCATAGAATTGGTTCTAACTCATAGTGACTCTGTACAGGGTTTCCAAGGAGCAGCTGATGGGTTTGAACCACTGACCTTGGGTTAGCAGTCCAATGCTTACCCTACAGCACCACACTAGGACTTCCTAGGATATCAATCTTTATATGTTATTTCATTTTTTATAACTTCTAACTTTCTTAGCTTCATACTTTGTACAGCTGCAAACATCCATTTATAATCCGAATGTAGAATGTACCAAGTTGTGCCGTCACCTCTTTTCCTCTCCCCTAATGTCACTAATGCCTTTTTGTTTGCCTTGGAATAGCCTGTTTCAACCTTTCTTCCATCCATCCTAATTAAAAAACCCATATTAAATCCCATGGCAAATTCCTCAACCTGACAACATCAGCCTTCACTAATCTTTGCTCCTATCTTATTCCCCAAAGTACAAATGATCTGTACTGCACTTTTGTATGGAGTCTTGGTGGCAAGGGGTTGAAGTGCTCAACTGCTAACTAAAATAGAAGTGATTCAAACCCACTAGCCCCTCTGCTTCCATAAGGATTTACAGCCTTGGAAACCATATGGAGCAAGCCTACTCTGCCCTACATGGTTGCTGTGAGTTGGAATTGACTCAATGTCAATGGGGAATGGACACTTTGAACACAATAAAATATTAAACTATGTTCCTGAGTTGTCCAGTATGGTGGTCACCAGCCACATGAGGCTATTGACCATTTGAAATGTGACCACTTCTAATTGGATTGTGCCACAAGTGTAAAATACACGTAACCTTGTACAAAACAAAACCAAAAAAAGTGAGAATGAACTGTTTCAATAATAATTTTAAATTTGTGGTTACATGTTGAAATGATATTTTCCTTATATTATATTGAGTCAGATAAATATATTTTTAAATGCAGATTTCTCTTTGCATTTTGTCTTTTTAAACATATCTACTAGAATATTTTCAATGACATGCAGACTTAATTTGTAAGTTGCATTCTATTTTTACTTCTGTTGGATAGTACTAATCTATACAATGGTGCAGGACCAGGCAGTGTTTTGTTCTGTTGTGCATAGGGTCGCTATGAATTGGTAGCAACTCAATGGCACCTAACTATAACAACAATATTATATACAAGGGAGCTTCATAAAAATCATAAGAAAGTGGTATGAAAACATTATGGAAATTTCCCATGAATGTTTTGAAGATCCCTGATATGATTAATGATACAGAAACAGGAACCACAGAGAGGACGTGGAGTAACTGCTGTTCCATGGTGGTGGTGTGTCGTGAAGTAGGTCCGAACTCAGAGCCATCCTGTCTAGGGTTTCTGAGGCTGTAAATTTGTACGGGAGCAGAAAGCCTCATCTATCCCCTGTGGAACAGTTAGTAGTTTTGAATTGGTGAACTTGAGGTTAGCAGCCCAACTTGTAACCACTATGCTATCAGAGCTCCTTTGTTGCATGGAGAGGATTTCAATTATTGAGATGAAACAAAGTTATGATTTGTCTAATGTGAAATTGATTATCTTCTCTGTAAACCTTCACTCAATTCACAATGTTGTTGTTAAATGCCATCGAGTAGTGACTCAGAGTGACCTTGTATAGGACTTCTGAGGAGCAGCTGGTGAGTTTGAACCGATGTTCTTATGGTTCAAACCAACCTTGTGGTCCAGTGCTTAACCCACAATCACCACACTAGGACTCCATTCAATTCACAACAATTTTTTTTTTTTTTTAAATGAACTCAAGATTTTTCTTGCTTGGCAACTGATAACCCCTTTGAGCTCTTATTAGCTTCAAACTGCATTTCCAACCAAGTCTTTGCCTTTCTGAAGTTATATTTTGATCTTCGTCTCATGACCCTTACCCCATAAATTAACTTCTTACAAGAAAAACCAAGACCAACTTCCTAACTTTCCTCATCTCCACTTCAGCTTTTTGTTGTCTATATCATCACAAGAAGAAGCCCAGAGAGCCAGCATTTGGCTGCTAACCCAAAGGCTGACAGTTTGAACTCACCAGCTGCTCTGCAAGGAAAAGATAGGACATAATGCTTCCATAAAAATTTGTAGCCTTGGAAATAGTTTTGTTGTTGTAAAGTTCCATCAAGTCGGTTCCAACTCATAGCAACACTGTGTAGTGTTTCCAAAGCTGTAAATCTTTGTGGGAGCAGAAAACCTCATCGATTTGTCTTCCAAAGGCACACATCTGAGCATACTGCTGAGCCCTTCAAAATCCTTCACTGACTGCCCATTTCTATTCAAAGTCTAGCCTATATCTGCAGTCCTGGTGTGGCACTGTGGTTTAATGTGATGGACTGCAAAGTCAGTTTGAACTGCAAGGTCAGTGTTCAAACTCACCAGCCACTCCTCGGAAACACTACGCAGCAACAACAATAGCAGAGTCACTATGGGTCGGAACTGACTCAATGGCACTTAACAGCAACAACAACAAGTCTATATCTAGAGTCCTGGTGTAGCTCCATAAGATAAGCACTCAACCTCGAGGTTGGTTTGAACTGCAAGGTCAGCGGTTCAAACTCACCAGCCACTCCTCAGAAACCCTATACAGGGTGGCTCTGAGTCAGAATTGATTCAAAGGCACTTAACAACAACAGCGTCTATCTAATATTCTAGGTCGATTCCATATATTTTCTCAGTTTTCTTTCCTACTACTTCTTTTCTAGTTCCCTAAAACTCAATCAAACCAGATGACTTGTGATTTCTTTCTTTTTTCCTACTTTTGAATTTGCTGTGAAGGTTTTTACCTCAGACCTCTGTCTATTGGGCTCCCTTATAACATGAAGCCATTCCTGAAGACTCATGCCAATATAATTTCTTCCACGAGGCCTACTATATTCTTTTCCAATTTTCTGGACAGAACGAGTCTCTTGCTCTTAATCTTGAAAGTTATTGTTGTATTAATTTTAATTGTGTCTCTTATAGCATATAATAATAACAATAATTCTATTTATATCAATTTTCCAACTGTTTTAATGTAATATAATTCATTGTATTTCCATCTGTCATTGTGAAGTGAGCAGGAATCATTATTCAGAGTTTGTTGTTGTTACTGTTGCTAAGTGATTGGTTTACAAGAAATTGTCTTCCCAAAGTTACAGAGCTACATTTTAAAGCCAGATCTTTGAACTTCAAATCAAGCATTTGTTTTGAGGAATTGATGCATTTGAGTTATGGGGCTGGAGAAAAATATTGAAAGTACCATGGACTGCCAGGAGAACAAACAAACTGTGTTGGAAGAAGTCCAGTCAGAATGTTTCTTAGAAGCCAGGAGGGCAAGACTTCTGGACATATTATCACCAAGGACCAGCCCCTGGAGAATAACATCATGCTAGGTAAAGTAGAGGATCAGTGAAAAACAGCAAGACCCCCAATGAGATAAATTGGTACCGTGGCAGTAGCAGTGGGCTTAGCAGTAACAATTGTGAGGATCATGCCAGGCCAGACAGTGTTTCGTTCTGTTGTGTGTGGGATGTCTATGAGTCAGAATCAACTCGATAGTACCTACCAACAACAGTGCACTTGTGGTGCTTCATTGTGTTAACTTATTTGTTTCCTTGCCTTCTCCCCACTACTATACTATGTTGTTGTTGTTGTTAAGTGCCATCAAGTCTGTTCCGACCCATAACGACCCTGTATAGGGTTTCCAAGGAGCAACTGGTGAACTTGAACCACTGACCTTGCAGTTCAAATGACTTTGCAGTCTGACGTATTAGCCCACAGCGCCACCCCAGGACTCCGCTACTCTACTATAGGCTCATTTAAGGCAGGATTATGAGAATTAAAGTTTTTCTCTTTATGAAAACATAACTATTTGTTTTCTGTCAAGAGTCATAAATAACCACTGGAACAAGGTTTCTATTTTTCCTAACTGATGAAGACAATTTTGCATCAGTAACTAATCTCCTGAAAGTTAGCCAATCAACAACAGCTCCACTCTCATGAACACATTTCAAATCAACCAATCAGCAATAATTTCATGTAGTATTCACCCTTTAATCAATGCTTAAACACTCCTGCTTTGGGAACAATCCACTAATCCCTGAACTAATCCCCCAAAACTCTTTATAAGCCCAGTTCTCAGCTTTGCACAATGATACAGGGCAGACTAGCCCATCTCTTCCTTGTTTAGCAAGCAATTCATCCAGCCTTTTCTACTGGCAGGTGATCTCTTTCTTGTAAGATCCATAAGGGATTTCCTCATAGTGTCCTTTATGCAGTAAGTGTTTAATAAGTACTTACAAGAAGAAGCACAAGTCTAGCTGGTTACAAGAAATCCAGTATATTTTAAAACACTCAAGAAAGAGTTGTGGCATTATAAAAAAGGTGGAAGTGAAGATGAGAATAATAGGGGTCCAAGTAACAAGGTCAGAATAACAAAGTAGCAATACCTCTTCTGGACTGAAGCGTGTTCCCTCTAGAAGTATGTTGAAGTCCTAACCTCTGTGTCTGTGATTGTGATCTTATTTGTTACATGGGCTTTTCCTTTGCTGTGCTAGTGAGAGCAAGCTGGAGTAAAGTGGACATAGACCTAACTCATCCCTTCTCAGTGGTGGCCTATACAAAGGGGAAGACATGGAGAGACACACATAAGGGAAGACAGACACCATCAGACCAAGGATTGCTGGCAGCTCTGAGAGTCATGCTCTGAGTTTGGACTTCTAGTTTCCTGAACTGTAAAAAATAATAAGCTGGTTTTCTTTAAAGTCATTCACTTATGGGTTTGTTTATTTAAAATTATGGCAGCAGTAGCAAACCTTTAGACTGCCCTAATACCAAAGCTGTCTGTACGCAACAGAACAATACCAGAAAATATAGCTAGCAGATGGTCAGGAACCTGGAAATCTTGCCCCAAAGAGGCAGATTCCAGGCATGAGGTTGTGGTTTGGGGCATGGCTTTCACCTTGAAGGAAAGAATACTTTCCTAGGACATAGGTTGTGTGTCAATTTGGCTGGGTCATGATCCTCAGTGTTTCAGCAGTTCTATAATGCCGCACTGTGGCAGTTATGTGAGGATTCCCCATGATGTGATCGGAAGTGATGAACCAATAAGACGATTAAGGATGGGCTGCAATATCACAACCCAGATCTAACGTAGGGGAGTTTCCCAGGGCTGTGGCCTACAACATTTTTTATCTTACAAAGATAAAAGGAGAGAAAGGTGAGCAGAGAAATTAGAGGCAGGCGTGTACTGCCTCGTTTGGACCTGGGGTTCCTACTCTGTGAAGTTCCTAGATCCAGGGAAAGATTGATGCCAAGAAACATTGGCATCCACAAGGAATGTTGGACCTGCAGATGCTGACAGGAGACAAGGCCCTTTCTACTGTCCTGGCACTCTGAATATGGGTTTCTGGCCTCCTACACCATGAGAGTTTATGAGTGTTTCTGTCTGCTGTGCATAGCATCATTATGAATTGGTACTGACTCTATGGCACCTAACAACAACAACAAACTCTGAGAGAATACATTTCTGCCATCAACTTGTGATATTTCTGTTACCACAGCACTAAAGAACTAGGGGCTACATCAATGGGTTGAGTCAACAAGACCGAGAGGAGGAAAGAACTGTAACTCAGAAGGTAAAGAGGGGTCCGGTGTGCCCTCCCCTCTAGCCTTGCATGTAGTATTCACCCAAAGTTTTATTAACAGCAAGGAGATTCAATAAGCAACTGGGGACTTTATCATCACACCAGAAATATCCTATCCCAAGACTGGGTAGATGGCATGGTTATTGATTCATTAAATTCCTGCCTCAGTTAGGTCTGCTCCTGAAGGTGGGAGTATTTATAACTCCAACACATTAGGACAAAGGAAAGCAGAGAAAAAGAAAGCAAGACTGGGGTTGCTACTAACAAATGAGATAAATAACCTTAATATGAAACATGACACCTTGTCTCTTCTGAATTTTTCTTCTTCTTATCATCTAATCCAATCTACGTACACATGCATATATTTAATTGTGCATCACTCCAAATCTTTTTATGGGATTAGTTGGGAAATAAGAAAGAAGTGATATGAGACAGCAATGTAGGAAGGAAATAAGAAAAGGAAACCCAATGTGAAAATTTCCCTAGTTTACATTTGAACACATTTCTTTTCATATATTGATATGGATGATGGTGGTGGTTAGTGGTGCCTATGTGCTGTGGAGTCAGTTCCGACTCATAGTGACCTTGTATAGGGTTTCCGAGGCTGTAAATCTTTACGGGAGCAGAAAGCCTCATCTTTCTCCTGTGGAACCGCTGGTAGTTTTGAACTGCTGACCATGAAATTATAAGCCCGACTCATAACCGCTACACTACCAGTGCTCCTGATATAGATAATAAGGGATATATAGATATAGATGGATAAGCACTGGACTGCTAACTTCAAGGTCAATGGTTTGAGCCCACCAAGTGCTCCAAGGGAGAAAGATGAGACTTTCTGTTCCCATAAAGATTTGCAGTCTCAGAAACCCTATGAGTTAGAACCCTATGAGTCAGTATGAGTCAGAACTGACTCAACAAAACTTAACAACAACAACAAAATGTATTGATTATTTTTAAAACTGCATTAGTAGAAAATTGTTTATGTATAATTATGTATTATATGTATGAATTTCTATGAATGCAGTTTTTAAAATGGTCAATGCATTGAATATGTGACATATATAAAGCAAATACAGATGGAGGCAGAACAGAAGATTTATCTATGTAGCCAGATAGCATCACCTACGCTGTTATTTGGGGACAGGAACTGCATTAGGCACTCAGAGATACAATGCTGAAAATGAACAACCAGAGGTTGTTGTCTACTTCTAAATGGGGGTAAGCATAGAAACAACACAGTGATATGCATGCATATAAAGGACAATGGAAACACAAAGGGATTGTGAATCTGAGAGCTGAATCCTAAAATATGTGTAGGTGCTTCCCAAGTGCTGAAAGTTGGAAAATTGCCAGGAAGAGAATTCTAGGGGAAAGTAGGTCTCTCTCTACACTCTTTGACAGCAAGAAATATCTGGAAGTTTCAACCATATATAAATTGATTGTTTTAAAATATCAATTGTTTAAATGTAATTTACCTTGTTGTGGTTGTTGCTACTAAGTGCCATCGAGTCGATTTCAACTCAGAGTGACCCTGTGTGGGGTTTTCAAAGAGTGGCTGGTGGGTTTGAACTGCCAATCTTACAGTTATCCTACATGAGGACTTCTTAATTGCGTTACCAAACACATTTCAGTTTGAAAGGTATATTTAGATTGAAAAAGACCAAGTAGTTTGGTCAACAGATTTGCTTCTGAAACATCACGTATACAAGACTACAACATCTGGAGAAATGGTTTCTGTCGACAGCCCATCACATTGTACTTTGGGTGCTTTGAATTCAACTAACCATGGAAATTCTGCTTTTCCGAAAAAAAGTAATTAAAGTTGAATATTGTTACTAGTGAATAATGTTCTTTATGAAGAAGTTGATTTCTTTGATATATATTCATTTCCCTTGGGGAAGCACCCTTGATAAATGAAAATATATTTTTAAGCAAATAATCTATCGCTTTAAATTCATTTAAATTAGTTTGAGAATCTGTTTCAATTCCTGTGGCAAATTCCTATGTGGAAAGAATTTCAATGAAAATAAAAGTAATATATGCATGTGACTTTTTTTAAAGAATCAAATAGTTGAGAAGAATTTATAATGGAAAGAATAGTTCCTTACCAAACCTTCTCCCTTCTCCAATTTTAACAACCTCTATTTTAGTTCTTCCAGTAGTTTCCTCCCCGTCTCTAAATGAAGTACTTCACCTCCATTTCTTTATTTCTCAAGAAAACTTGGCTTCACTTATACCTCATCTCTCTATACTGATACATCACTATGTTTTACTTCCTCTACGAAGGATCCCTGGATGGTGCAAACAGTTAAGCACTCTTTTACTAACTGAAAGGTTGGTGGTTATTACCCACCCAGAGGCACCTTAATATTAAAAACTAAAATATGCTTTTATGAGGTCTTGGTGTGGCGCTGTAGGATACACTCTGGACTGCTAACTGCTTTATTAACTAAGCAAAGTCTTTCGATTGTGTGGATCATGACAAGCTATGGACAACATTGCAAAACATGAGTATTCCAGAACACTTAATTGTGCTCATGAAAATTCTGTACATAGACCAAGAGGCAGTTGTTCGAACAGAACATGGGAACACTAAGTGGTTTTAAATTAGGAAAGGTGTGTGCCAGGGTTGTATTCTTTCATCATATTTATTCAATCTGTATGCTGAACATATAATCTGAGAAGCTGGATTATATGAAGAAAAATGTGGCATCAGGTTTGGAGGAAGACTCATTAACAACTTGTGATATGTTGATAATACAACCTTGCTTGTTGAAAGCCAAGAGGACTTAAAATACCTGCTGATGAAGATCAAAGACCACAGCCTTCAGTATTTATACTGTAAAGACCTGTGATTCTCAGGTTATAAATTGTCTTACCCTTCAATGAAAGCTCTTGATTATTTTATAACCAGGCTTTCCAACTATGTCTTGGCCAATTTTGCTTTCCAACTATGTCTTGGCCAATACTTTTCATTCAGTCTTTTATCCAGAAAAATGTTTCATCCTTCATCATCATCCTGTTGCACGTGCTTTCATTTTAATGGTGCCTGGAGGTAGAAGTAGAAATATATGTCTAAAGTTAAAGATCTATTAAAATTATTTTTAAATTTTAACTATGCAGAAATTGGGTGTGGAATAATTAAAAAACAAACTACACTTTAAAAAAGAATATTCATTTCATTTGTTGAGAGTATATCTGTTAGGAATGTTTAGGACCAAAGTAATCAAAACCAAAAACTCTTGGCTTAAATCAAGCATTATTTTTGTCACTTGAGAAGAAGTTTGTGAATGTGTAATCAAGGATGTTCATGCTTCTTCACTTTGTCTTTTCTAGCACACTGGTGCTTGGCCTATGCTTGTCACTTCATGCAAAGAGCTTCTGGAATTCTACATGTTGCTTTCCCAACTGAGGTAGGATGAAGGGGCACAGTATTTGTCATGTCTATCTCCTTTTATTCAGAAAGCAAAAGATTTTCTGTCCCTCCCTCATCATATTTGTTCTTCCTTCTAATTGGCCCAAATCATGTCATATTGCCACTCTTATCTTCATGGGAACTGGATACTAGGATGAATTAGACATTTGCTGTCCTGAAAAAATGAAAGTTATCAAGAAAGAAAAGGGGAGGGATATTAGGTAAGCAGTCAATAGTATCTGTCACAAGATAACTCGATTTTTAAAAAATAATTTGTTGCTATTGTTAAGTGCCATCAAAAATCATACAATCTAAGATGTAATATAAGTGATCACCAATAAAATTCCCAAGTGATGAATGCAAATAATGTATGGCATAATAAAACAATCAGTTTTTAAATCAAGTTTGTTTGGTGTATTTGGTGAACTAATCCGTCAATCCAAAATGCAGTATGAAACTTCTGAATTAAAATGTATCTAAGTATTGACCAAATTTCATAATATTCACTTATGTACCATACACTTGTAACTCCTTGTTATTGTTGTTGTTATTAAGTGCTGTCAAGTAGATTCAAACTCATAGCGACCCTGTATAGGGTTTCCTGTATAGGTTCAAGCTGGTGAGCTTGAACCACTGACTTTTCAGCTCAAACTGACTTTGCAGTCCAGCTCACTAACCTGCAGCACCACACCAGGACTCTGTACACCTTTGAAAACAATCTCCTTAAACCTCTAAAGCAAAATTTTCTGTGGGCAAAAGTGCCCCAATTTTTTTTGAAGTTTGCGACCACTTCCTGCTTGGAATTCATTGTACACAGGAGTAGTATCACATGAACCTGAATGACCACCATTTTTTAAAAGTGGAAGGTTAAAATTAAGTCCAGGGTTTGTTCCTGTCTGACAAATGCCTGGCATACTAAAAGTTTTTATGAGTCGGGCTACAACCTAAAGGTCAGAAGTTCGAAACTATCAGTCATTCCAGGGGAGAAAGATGAGGCTCTCTGCTTCTGCAAAGAGTCACAGCCTCAGAAGTCCTATACAGGGTCACTGTGAGTGGGAACCAACTCCACAGCACACCACCACCACCACCATCTCAGCCAAGGTCTCATCTTCTGAGATATCTGCCATTGTTGGTATGCCTAGGACTCCATTCCTTTCTCCAGCAACCAAGATTCCTCTTGAAAAAGAATCAAGGATATTTAATTTCAAAAGAGGTCTATCATTTAGAATTGCGTTTTGCTTCAGGTGATGAAAATCCAAGATAACGGTAACTTTACCAAAATATAAATGTATTTCTCTCATGTAAAAGAGCCCCATAGATAGGCAACCCAAGTCTAGGAAAACACATTTTCAACAATTTTATGACATTGCGTTGGTTTCTGAAAGGCTTCTACTTTGCCGCTTCACTCAGCATGTGGCTTTCCCCTGATAGTCCAAAATGGCTGCTTGGTCTCCAGAGATTGCATGTACATCCTGGCGGTAGTGGTATGGGCCGTGGAGTCGGTTCCGACTCTTTGCAACCCTATATAGGGTTTCTGAGGCTGTAATCTTTATGGGAGCAGAAAGCCT
>NW_006408523.1:18331809-18335928 GCF_000296735.1 Chrysochloris asiatica | reverse complement strand
TAGATCCGTTTTGGAAGAAGTGCAGCCAGAGTGCTCCTTGGAGGCCAAGATGGCCAAACTTCGTCTCTCATACTTTGGACATATTGTCAGGAGAGACCAGTCGCTGGAGAAGGACATCATGTTTGGTAAGGTGGAGGGTCAGAGAAAAAGAGGAAGACCCCCAGCGAGATGGATAGGCAAAGTGGCAGCATCAATGGGCTCAAGTGTGGCAACAATTGTGAGGTTGGCCCAGGACTGGGAAGTGTTTCATTCTGTTGTACGTAGGTCGCTATGAGTCAGTACTGACTTGCTTGCACCTAACAACAACAACAACAACACTACCAGAGCTCCTTACTTCTACATCCTCGAGAGCAGAAAAGAGTAAGGAGCACTATAGAACACTCCTGAAAGCTGTATATGACATTTCTTATAAACCATTGGCTCAGCGCATGGTCACGCCTAGCTGCAAAGGAGTCTGGGAAATGTAATTTTGATTCCAGGAGGCAATATGACCTGTTAAAAATCAGATTTTCTATTACTAAGAAAGACCACACATTGATGACAACTAGCCATCTCTGTCATAATAGGAAACTTAACAAGGATTCTTACACTATTGCACATGATGTGCCAGACCATATCCTAAGTGCTGTGTATATATCAACTTATTTAACTCTCATAACAACCTTGTGAAGTAAGTGTTATTATCTCAATTATCCAGCAGGGAATATGAGGTGTACAGAGACTATTCTATACCTAGCACAGTGCACATTCTGATATAGCCCCTCTTGCCCTGGAGTATTTAATTAATGTTTTTTAGTGTCCTTGACTAACAATGAAAATGCATGGGTCTGTGAGAGACTGATTTAAGCCTATTACTTTGTGTAATTAGGTTTGCAAAAGGTTTTAAATGATTGATGTTTATTTTCTAAGATTCTGTGCTGGGAAACATGCATTTCAAAGAAAGGTATGTGCTTAAATAAAGAACTCTCATGATGAGACTTGTCGGCTAAATATCCCAAGGGGGACAGGATTCATCAGTTGATGATTTCAAATTACTGGGCCTTGAGGTGCTGCAAGTCTTGACTTTATGTGTTGTTGAACTGTGATTGGTCTCAAAGACTTTGAGGAGTGGATCTAGAAAGGAAAAAGATCAGAATTTAAAGTGGGATACACTAAGGCCTATACATGCTAGAATGTCTTCAGTGGAAGGCTGGATCTTCATTCCTTTTCCAGTGTTTCTCTACGCTTTTCTCAGCATTATGGACTGGATGGTGTCCCCTTAAAATAAATGATGGACTCCTGACCCCTATACGGATATAATTACACTTGGGAATAGTTTTCTTTAATTTGTCAATGAGACTTATCAGTGTAGGCTGTGTCCTAAACCTAATCACTTCTGAGGTATGTTAAGAGTAGGATGGACAGAAAGTTAAATAAGCACAAAAAAGGGAAGATAGATTCCACATGAAGATCCCCAAGAGAAGCTGAAAGAGACAAAATCTACTCCAGAGCAGAGAGAAAGCCTTCCCTTAGAACCAGTTCCCTAAGTATAATCCTGAGAACTATGAGAAAATAAATTGATCTTCAAAGTCACCACTTGGTGTATTACTGTCACAGCAGCACTAGGTAACTGGACATCAGGGGTCCTGGAAAGACAACATGGTCACTGGCCTTTTATCACTGGGACAGTTTGGCCAAGAAATGTTGCTGTTAGTTAGGGGCCTTCTGGGTTCCAACTTAGAATAAAACGACAGAATACAACACTCCTTGGTCCTGTACCATCTTCACAATTGTTCCTGTGTTTGAGCCCATCGTGGCAGCATCTGGGTCAGTCCATCTCATTCAGGGTCTTCCTCTTTTTCTCTGACCCTTTACTTTACCAACCACAATATCCTTCTCCAAGAACTGATCCCTCCTGATAATACGTCCAAAATACATGAGATCAAGTGTCACCATCCTCCCTTCCAAGGAGCATTCTGACTATATCTCTTCCAACACAGATTTGTTCATTGTTTTGATCATTCAGGCTGTATTCAATAGTCATTGACAACACCAAAATTCAGCATCAATTCTTCCACAGCCTTCCTTACTCACTCATTGCTCAGATTTCTTTATGTTGAGGTGTAATCCACACTCATCGGTAACTGCTTCAAATCATCTTCATTTTCAGCAAACAAGGTTGTGTCATCTGCATATCATAGGTTGTTAATAAATTTTCTTCCATTCTTAATGCTACCTTCTTCTTCACATAGTCCAGTTTCTCAGATTATTTGCTCAGTATATGGGTTGAATAAATATAGTGAAAGGATATAACCTTTAAATACACTTTTCTTGATTTTAAACCATCCCCTTAGAGCCCTGGTGTAGTGCTGTGGGTTAATTAAGGCACTGGACTGCAAGGTCAATTTGAACCACAAGATCAGCAGTTCATGCTCATCAGTTGCTTCTTGGCACCCCTATAAAGGGTCACTATGAGTCACAACTGATTTGGCAGCTGTTAACAGCAACAACAACAGTATCCCCTTGTTCTATTTGAACGACTGTCTCTTGGTCTATGTACACATTTTGTATGGGCATAATTAAGTGTCCGTGCCAAGAAATATATAAGGAAAATCTACCTTTTCAAAAGAGAGCTATCATTTTCTAATTGCAGTTTCTACAGGTTATTTTTATTACAGCTTCTCTGTTATTGCCACAGGGAACCCCAATGATTACAGATCACAAGGCTTTTTAGATTATTTTGCTGTGAATTTTTTAATATTTCATGTAAACCATCAACTGGGATGTTGATTAGTTTCTTCATCCTGTAGGACATTTGCCAAATAAAATCTCAGGAAGGCAAGCCTAAAAGGCTTTCATGTGTGCATCTTTTTATACCATTTCTTAAAATATATTTTTCTCTTTAGGCCACAAGGCACTTTAGTGATAGGAAGCTTTGCAGTGTGCTATAACTTTCATATTACCCTCGGCACAGCCATTTTCTTTCACCGCATGGTGTATATCTTTCATTGCAAGTTTACTTCATTCCCTTGGATTCAAAGCTGATGCTCTGTGGACCATAAAATTTCAGCTGCAAAACCAGAACATCTCATTATTTCTGAAATATCAAGCTTGTATCTTCTTGATAAATAATTCCTACTAGTATAATGTATCAGACTAAAACATATTTTCTAAGGCCAGTAAGGTTAAAGCGGCAATCTCACCTTTTTTAATTTTTTTGCCCTGAAGACAGTGATTTCCATATATAGAGTGACCCCGGTTTGTGTTGAACATGGGGAATGAGGATGAAGCATGAAACGACACATATTGCTGTCAGAGATTTGAAATGAGGCCTGCTAACCTGTAGGCAGCCTCCCAGACTAATCAGCCCCTCGCATTACCAATGTATGCAGATAGCTGCTCACCTGAGCGGGCAGTGGGCTAGAAAGTTTCCCTTTCTTCCTTCTTCTTCTCATCTTCTTTAAAAATCACAGCCATTGACAAGCATTACATTCTGATGCAATTCTTCTTTTTCTCTTGTATTCCCCCACAAAATCATCCATTGACACCACATCTTTTAGGCATTGGTCTCATCTGGTTTCCTTGATGCTTGAAAAGTGGGTGTGACTGTTTTGATGTGCTTTTGAATATACATCAGTCAGCAGTGCTTAAACAGGTGATAACATTTTTACTCTTTCAGCTGATAACCCTCAACTGCCTGGAATCCAGCCACTTGCTAAAGCTGGCTACCGGCTCTAGAAGTTGGTTCCAGAAATCCTGTCATCTCTGAGTTTTGTTTGTTATACACTGTGGGTTAGTAACATTTGGGAAAGAGAAGGGAGTCTGAGAAAAACATCCATTTAGCTTTCTGCTTCCTGAAGTCTTCACTTTCCGTGCCTCTTTTGTATGTAAGGCAACCTGCTGTATTCTTGTTTAAAGACGATACCTCCCTCCCAGGTGTGCCATCGAGCAATAATACCATGATGCACATGCATGTCTAATTCTGTTCACTTACAAATAAGCATTCGCATATTTATTTTATTTGTATCTGGACTTTCAGATAATTATAGATTTATATCTCTATCATTATACCCAAACCCCAAAGAGCTCTGACAGCTTACTGGTTACAAGTAGGGCTACTAACCTTAAGGTCAGCAGTTC
>NW_006408523.1:18311773-18328444 GCF_000296735.1 Chrysochloris asiatica | reverse complement strand
GACCTTGTGGTTCAAACCAAATTTGCAATCTAGTGCATTAACCCACAGCACCATACCAGAACTTCTTTTATATGTGTATATATATGCAACCTATCTCAGGTGAACTAAAGTAAATCATTTAAACAGTTTTCCTATCTTTTGCTTTTCAGATTGCTGGTAACCATATTGTCAAGAAACGTGGTGGGGTTGCCTTGATGAGAAGTTGTTTTTTAAGGTGAAACTTTCAATAGCAACAGCAGTGGTTCTGACTTACAGGTCTGCGACTCCTGGTGAGCCCCAAATTATTCTCAGTGGTACTGGCATCTAATTACTTACTATTTTAGGTATCCCGTGCTACTGTAACAGAAAAACCACAAGTGATGGATTTGTTGTCGTTGGTAAGTGCTGTTGAGTCGATTCCAACCCATAGAGACCCTGTACAGGGTTTCCAAGGAACAGCTGGTGAGCTTGAACCACTGACCTTGCAGTTCAAATGACTTGGCAGTCTGACGCATTAGCCCACAGCACCACAGCAAACAGAAATTCCTTCTCTCACAGTTTAGGAGGCCAGACATCCAAATACAGGATACTTGTTGTTGTTAGGTGCTGTCGAGTAGGTTCCAACTCATAGGGGCCCTGTGTAGGGTTTCCAAGGAGCATGTAGTGGGTTTGAGCCACTGAGCTTGCAGTTCAAACTGACCTAGCAGTCCAGTGTATTATCCTACATTGCCACACCAGGACATTAGCTCTAGGGAAATGCTTTTCCTTCTCCGTCGTCTCTGGAAGAAGGTCCTTGTTTGGTTTCAGCATCTATGGGCTCAGTGTCCTTTGGAGATCTCCATCAATGTCTTGGCATGGATCTTCCCCTGGGTCTAGGAGACTCTCAGTGCAGAGATCTTGTGTCCGAAGAATGCCCTCTGCTCCTGACTCTTTCTTTTTAGTACTGAGGTCGCTTCTTCTCTGTGCTCTTCTCTTTCCTTTTATCTCTTGTAAGATGAAAGATAAGAAGGCCACCCCCTGGGGAAGCTGCCCTTACATATCAGAGCTGTGACTTGAATAAAGGTGTTTCATCCCAATCTAATTGTTCATCGTTAACAAAACAAACATAATCTAATCCTCATTAAGGTAATCTAACCTTGCCTTACTAACACATACAGGTCAGGATTTACAACACATCACAAATGGATGATAATTACATCACATCAGAGCATGCAGGATGACCACATCATTACATAACTGCCAAATCATCAAGAGTCATGGTTTAGACAAGTTGACACATATTTTGGAGGGACATAATCCAATCCATTACAGATACCATGCCCTGTCAAAAGAATAAACAATGGTCATGCACAGAATGACCATTTAAAAAATACATAGCTGTTGATTTTGTTGTGTGCCATTGAGTGAGTTCCAACTCATAGAGACCCTGTATAGGGTTTCCAAAGAGCAGCTAGTGGGTTTGAACCAATGACCTTGTAGTTAGTAGTCCAGTGCTTATCCGACAGTGCCACACCATGATTCCTTTAAAAAAAAAAATGATGATGATTAAAATTTTAAATTGGATTTAATAGCAATGGAATATATGGTAACAATGTCATTATATATTTCACTATTAAAATATAATGATCTTTCCAATCCAAAATCTGGTTTTTTTAACTTTAAAAGGTGCCTAAATGCATACAACGCTCAGCAGCTATTGAGCAAGAGAGAGAAGTCAGTGGATTCGTGAGTTCCCAAAACCATGGAGCTGACTGTAGGAAGTGGACGACTGGAACCAAATCCCACCTATAAACAGCTAACAAAATGTTACCTGGACATTTTTTACCTACAATACCTACCATGTACTATGTGTAAATCCTGACCTCTAATTCTTTTACCCTTTTTATATTTTTAAATGACTTAAATTTGTGTAGTACATTTTCTTATTTTCAAAATGAAAACCTAAACTTATAGAATTATCTTAGAGTACTCCAGTTCTTGGGAAAAAATCATTATCTTTTCATTCAAATTTACCATGAACTTTTGGAAGCCTTCTTGCATATATATCTCTGAAAACACTCTGATGAAATACTGTTTTGGATACATACCACCCAGTATCATCAGTGAAGACCAGAATCCTGCTCCAATGTTCTATATAAAATGTAATCCATGATAACAACATCTCTCTCACTTATTGGACTGCTAACCGCAAGGTCAGTGGTTCAAACTCACCTGCCACCCCTTGGAAATCCTGTATAAGGCCACTATGAGTTGGAACAGACTCAATGGCACTGAACAGTAACAATAACAATTATTATTATTTTCTAAATTAGGAGTTGCAGTGCCAGAGTTCTGGTCAAAAGTAAGTTAAAGTAAATCAATCTTAAAGAACTTAGGCAGGACCTAAGAGATTCCCGCCTCCCCCCTTTCTGGATATGAGATAAGAGTCAATGATAATTTGATTAAACATTTCTTTAAATGATAATTTTTTCTATGTACCAGGAATCCTGTCTCAGTTTAACATTAGACATTTTTTTTTTAATATAAAAGTTAAACATGTAATAACTTCATAAACCCTTACAGTTGTTTCCTTTTGCACCCACGGGCTACTTTCTTTCTACTAAACTGTGAAGTGTGTGCTGTAACATATCTCTCTTTTATTCAAACCACCTCCCGCCAAGTTCTGCAACCAGTCTGATTTCCTGCCAGTGTGTTACCCTGTCTCCAGCTCACCAAATGGCAGCTGCACAATTTGACTTACAAAATTTAGGGTGTTTTGGCTTGACTAAGACCTACAAATTATCAAAGATTTCTGTGTTCACTGTCTTACATTCCCAGAGAACTGCTAGTGAGATTCCACTTCCTGCACGGTCCGATATTCGTGAAGATGGATTTTGATTTTTTTGACAGCCTTCCATTTAATCTGCTTTCAACTTAGACATTTTTGTTGCATGCTTTTAGTAACAACTTTTCATTCAAATATACAAATATTCAGGGAACTTCCATCTTTTCAGCTTTATAGGGTTTTCATTTCCCCAGCCCTTGGAAGTTTACATAATGTTTGTTTTGTTTTTGTTTTTTTTCTGGAATTAATTCCACAAGCAAAAAGAATATCTCAGGGATCCATAATTGCAGCTGTAAAAGATATATGGGTTTTTTTTCCCACTCAGAGGTGCTATTTAAGAGCATGCTCAGATTGGTGTTTTGTTCTTACAAGTTGAGTCATTGTATTTAATGTTCCAGAAGGCATGATGAACATGTGAGTGAGTGGTACTAATTTATATCTAGTAAGACATCTGGGCGAACTGTATAAAACTATCCCGACTGTTGTCCTACAACCATGTGTGTAGAATTTTTATTTCTAATTTTATTCTTAGATTTTATTTCTAATTCTAATCATAACCCCCCAAGAAAGATGTTTTTGTAAACATTTTCATTGAAGAGAAAGTAGTCTCCTGAGATAAACTGGTTCTGCTCTGTTGTTGTTAAGCGCCGTTGAGTCAGTTCCGACCTATAGTGACCCTGTAAAGGAGCAGCTGGTGAGTTTGAACCGCCGACTTTGTAGTTCAAATGGCTTTGCTGTCTGGTACATTAACCCACAGCACCACACCAGGACTCGGCTATAGTACCTAGTAAATTGTTGAGGCCAGATTCTCAAATGTTCCAACTGTACCTCATTTGGACAAATCCCTTGCAGGGGATTCTGATACTCTGAGTGAAAGGACAGAGTAAAGACACAAATTGGGGACCATCTCTCTTCCAGGTTCTGAGGAACAACACATCTGTATCTTTTTTAAGAGTCAGCTTGCTAAGTGGCATGACTGAGCAGCTAATGCATCGCACAGACCCCATGATGCGGAGGAACTTCTTGAGTAGAGGTTTAAGATCTCAAGTACAGCTATCATTTTAGATCAAGGGCTAGCAAACTATGGTCTGTAGACCAGATCTGGTCCACCACCTCTTTTTGTAAATAAAAATGTATTGGGACACGTTCACATTCCTTTGTTCACATTGTTTATGGCTGCTTTTGTACTACAAAGACAGAGTAGAGAAGGAAAGAAATCCTATGGCTCACAAAACCCAAAATATTTAGTGTCGGGCCCTTTATGAAAATAAAAATTAAAATTGCCAGCCCTTGGTACAGATTAATACATTTTAAAATTGGTATATCATGATCAGCTAACAAAGTAGAATCATTTAAGTTTGGCAAGATTTTCCTAAAACGCTGGCGAATAGCCTTAATGAACAGATAACATGTAGATTCAGTTGTGCTGGGCTCCCATTCGAACTGTTGTGTTTTAGTGCTAACGAGTCAGTTCCTACTCATAGTGACCTTATGTAGGCTTTCTGAGGAGTGGCTGGTGGGTTTGAACCACCAACCTTGCAGTTAGCCATTCAGTACTTATTTTACAAGGCCACAGCGGGACTCCCTGTTATAATGTTGTTGTTAAGTGCCCTTGAGTCATTTCTGACTCATAGCAACCCTGTATAGGGATTTTCAAGCTTTAAATCTTTGCAGGAGCAGAAAGCTTCATCATTTTTCTCCTGCAGAGCGACTAGTGGATTCAAACTGCTGACCTTGCAATTAGCAGCCAAGCTCATAATCTACTAGGCTACCAGGCTCCTTCCCTAATATAATGTTGTTGTTAAGTGCCGTTGAGTTGATTTTGACCCCTAGTGACCTGTATAGGGTTTCCAAGGAGCGGGAAAGTAAAATTCCATCGATGTTTGATTACATTAATTCTCTATGTTGTTTTTAAAGTACTGAGTGTTTCATTTTTGCACAGTAACATTTCAGGAAGCCCTCCTTAATTTTCAATTAGCCAAACTGCATTAAAATGGACAAAGACAAACAAAGAACACTTAAGTGTTCCCAGGTAAGCAGCACATGAGATTACAGTTCATTTCCATATCACCCTATGACCTTGGTCCAGGGCTTTAAACCAGTTCATTCTAGTTGGACTCCCAAATGAGAAATTTGCATTTCCATCCCAGATATACTGAATCAGAATCTACATTTTAACAAGATCTGCAGGTCCTTTTTATGCATAAGGGACTCATATTAAATTTATCATCAGGACTAACTTTCTTACCAGATATGTTGTTGTTAAGTGCCATTGAGTTGCTTCCAATTCATAGCCACCCTGTGTAGGGTTTCCGAGGAGTAGTTGGTGGGTTTGAACCACCTGCATTGTGGTTAGCAGCCCAGCACTTCTCCCACAGTGTCACAAAAAAGCAGTTCTTAAAAGAGAAGAGAGGAATCCTAGTGTGGTGCTGTGGGCTCATGTGTTGGATTGCAAGATTGATTTGAACCACAAGGTTGGTGATCCAAACTCACCAGCCACTCCTCGGAAACCCTGTACAGGGTCACTATGGGATGGAACCGACTTGACAGCACTTAACAACAAAAGAGAGGAGAAGGACGGGAATATAGAGGTTCTTTCACTTTGCTGGGTTCTTTACCCATCATCCCATACTCTATCTAAAGGTATACGAACTCCTAGAACCAGACCCAGGGAATTGTGTGATGCCAGCATATCAGGTGAGCTTTGGTGGTGGGATAGGTGCATGGGAGCACATTTTTCAGTGACTCTAGAGATTAAAAGGTGTGATTACCTTTATATCTCCTTTGAAACAAATTCTTTTCTTCCTAAAGTATCCATATTTCTCCAGTACTAAAATGAAGCCACTTGGTCTGGAAAAGAAGGCTTCGTGATTTGTGGACTAGTACGATTACCTTCTATAAAAACAGATGAGCCTCAAGAATGGCCTCATGGGAGGACCCCAAGACTATGGCTCTTGACAACCTTTCAGGTCTGGAAAGGAACTTGTCCTCATGGCTCAATTTTCAACCAAATGAATGGGTATATAACAGAGACAACATGCTCACCATGGAGTAATCAACCATCCAAGATCAAAGGGCAACATTTACCTGGGGACAAAGTTCAAAGGGTTGGGAAGGGGGTGGAATGGAAATAATAGCGACACGAAGGAACTCTTGTTACATGGAGGGCATTGCAATCATTGAGATGAAACAAAATGTGTGATTTGTTGAATGTCAAACTGATGATCTGCTCTGGAAACCTTCACTAAATACACAATAAAAAGTTAAAAAAATAATCAATACTGAGTAATTGTTATCATGACTGATTGCGACTGTCACACTGTTAAAGTAGAGGTTTTGTAGCAAAAAGAGGGGAGTGGTTGATCTTGCAGTCCAGGAGTGGAGGACCCTGGGACCATCAAGGGAGAAGAGTGGGAGCAGAATGTGGGAACTTTTTCAGAGAAGCGGCAAGTCCAGAGATAGAGGCAAAGATGATGACATGGAGAGATGGAGCGGCTGGAGACTCTACATTCATGGAGGGAGAGGAGCTGTGTGCTGGTGATGGGGAAACAAGCTCGCAGATTAAGCTCTTTGGTTGTGTGAGTGACTGTGTATTACTGAGTGTGTTGGAGTACATCCAAAAAAAAAAAAAAAACCAGAGGGAATAGAAGCAAATACTGTTGAATGATGATGCATGGAGGGTGTTAGAATCATTGCAGTGAAACAAAACATGATAAGATGAGTGTAAAACCGATGTTCTCCCATGTAAACTATCACTCAATTCACAATAAAAACTTAAAGAGAAAGAAAGAATGATCTCAAGTCTACTAACACAGAGGAGGTCTGATGTGATACTTTCCTTATAATAATAAAGAAGCCTAAATCCTACTCAGGTGTTTGCTTACTAAATTTTATTGTCATTCGAAGAATTACAAAGAAAACTGAAAAAAAAACGAGACTTAACCACTTTCCCTAGCCATAGTTGTGAACTCGCAATATGCTTACTCAATGAATGTGTAAGAAATGTCTTACAATGTGACAGTTTTTCTTCCATAACTTAAATATGCAGCCAAACATTACAGGTCATTAGTAAAGTAGCCCTTTCTAATTCTCATTTTAAAAAATCTTTTGCACATGTAAAAAGAGTATAAATAACATAACCGAAAACTTCCTTTGAGGAGTGTCAGGGTGTACCTGCTTAAATCTGAATTAATATTTTTGCCTGCCCTATTATTTGAAATTCCTTTTCAAGGTTTCTTGATGAGTTACTATTAGTAAGTTGCGGCAAATGAAAGGAATCACATCCATAACATTTTGAAACATATCTTTAGTACGTGACATTAGACTCTAGCCGTATTAGATTTTGAACCTGCAAGGCATCTTAACAGTTCTGAGTAAACATTGCTTCTGGATCATCTCCAGCTGTGTCAACCTACACTCAACCCGAGCCAGCTCTCTCCAAATATTATCCCTCACCTTGACTATTAAGCTGTTGATACTGTCAACATTATGATCATGACATTGCTGGTTTTCAAATGGGAATTCAATGAGCACATTTTCTTTACTCTGAGGATTTGCTGTGGTCATCAACAAGTCAACCTGTTTCTTAAGTAGCCCAACTCGCTTCCACTAAGAACCAAAAATACTGCCACTCTATGAAGTGTAAAGGAGCTCTGGTAGCGTAATGTTTATGAGTCGGGCTGCTAACTTCAAGGTCAGGTAGTTCAAAACTACCAGCGGTTCCATGGGAGAAAGATGAGGCTTTCTGCTCCTGTAAAGATTTACAGCCTTGGAAACCCTATGCAGGGTCACTGCACACCACCCCCTTGCAGTGGCATATCACACAAGGGACTAACCCAGAAAATTTATAGAAAACTTCAACACCTCAATAAGAAAAAGACAAATAATCCAATTTTAAAATGGGCCTATGACATGAACAGACATTTCACTAAAGAAGACATCCAGGTAGGCAACAAGCATATGAGGAAATGCTCACAATCATTAGCCATTGTTGTTGTTAGGTTCTGTCAAGTCCGTTCCTACTCATAGCAACGCTAAGCCCAATAAAACAGAACACTGCCCAATCCGGCACCATCGTCAAAATCCCTGTTATTCTTGAGCCCAATGAAATGGATTGTTGCTCCAACTGTGCCAATCCATTTCATTGTGGCTCTGCCTCATTTTTTTTGCTGACTTTCCACTTTACCAAGCATGATGTCCTTCTCCAGGGATTGGTCCCTCCTGATAATATGTCCAAAGTATGAGAGACTAAGTCTGCCATCCTGGCTTCTAAGGAGCATTCTTGTTGTACTTCTTCCAACACAGTTTTGTTTGTTCCTTTGGCAGTCCATGGTACTTTTGATATTCTCCTCCAACACCATAATTCAAATGCATCAATTCTTCTATTATCTTCCTTAACAATGTCCAACTTTCATATGCGTATGAGGCTATTGGAAATACCATAGCTTTGGTCAGGTGCACTTAGTCCTCAAACTGACATCTTTGCTCTTGCACACTTTATAAAGGTCTTGTGCCAGAGACTTGTCTAATGCAATACATTGTTTGATTTCTTGACTGCTACTTCCATATTGTCCATACTTGACATATTGTCAGGAAGGACCAGTCGCTGAAGAAGGATATCATGTTTGGTAAGGTGGAGGGTCAGAGAAAAAGAGGATGACCCTCAGCAAGATGGATTCGCAAAGTGGCAGCATCAATGGGCTCAAGCGTGGCAACAATTGTGAGGTTGGTCCAGGACAGGGCAGTGTTTCATTCTGTTGTGCATAGGGTCATTATGAGTTGCACCTAACAACAACAACTTCCATAAGTGTTGATGGTGGATCCAAAAAAAATGAAGTCTTTGACAACTTCAATCTTTTCTCCATCTATCATGATGTTATTTATTGGTCCAGTGGTGAGGATTTTTGCTTTATTTATATGTAGTACAACCCATTCTGAAGCTGTGGTCTCTGATCTTCAGTAAATATTTTAAGTCCTCCTCGCTTTCATCAAGCAAGGTTAAATCATCTGCGTATCTCAGGTTATGAATGAGTCTTGCTCCAATCCTGATTCCATGTTTTCAGATTACTGGTGCAGCATACAGATTGAATAAATAAGGTGAACAAATATAACTCTGACACCACCTTTCCTGATTTGAAACCATTCAGTGTCCCCCTTGTTCTGTTCAAATAATTGCCACCCTTTTATGTACAGATTCCTCATGAGCACAATTAAGTGTTCTGGAATACCCATTCTTCTCAATGTTCCCCATAGCTTGTTATGATCCATACAGTCGAAAGCCTTTGCATAGTCAATAAAGCACAGGTAAACATCTTTCTGGTATGTTCTGTTTTTGCCCAATATCCATCTGACGTTAGCAATGGTATTCCTAGTTCCATGTCTTCATCTGACTCCAGCTGGAACCTCTGGCAGCTCCCTGTCAATATACTGTTTTAGCCATTTTTGAGTTATCTTTTGCAAACTTTTACTTGTATATGATATTAATGATAGTCCAATGATTTCCACATTCTGATAGGTCAACTCTGTTTGGAATGGGCACACATATGGATCTCTTCCAATCATTTGACCAGGTAATTGTCTTCCAAATTTCTTGGCATATGTAAGTGCATACCTCCAGAGCTGCATCAGTTTGTTGAAAATTTTTAATTTGTATTCTATCAATTCCTGGTGGCTTGTCAATGCCTTTAGCGCACCTAGGACTTCTTTCAGTATTATTGGCTCTAGATGATATGCTACCTCTTGAACATTGAACATTTCTTTTTGGATTAGTGACTCTATGTATTCCTTCAATCTTCTTTTAATGCTTTCTGAATCATTCAGTATTTTTACCATAGAATCCCTCAGTATTGAAAGTCGAGACTTGAGTTTTTTCTTCAGTTCCCTTAGCTTGAGAAATTCTGGGTGTGTTTTTCCCTTTTGGTTTTCTAACTACATTTCATTATAATATTTTATACTTTGTCTTCTCAAACAGATCTCTGAAATTTTTGTTCAGCTCTTTTACCTCCTCATGTCTTTAATTTTCTTTATTACACTGGAAAGCAAGTTTCAAAGTCTCTTCTGACATCCATTTTGGTCTTTTCCTTCTTTCTTGTCTTCTTAATGACCTTTTGCTTTTTTCCTGTATGAGGTTCTTGATGTCATCCACTGCTCTTCTGGTTTTTGGTCATTGGTGTCTAATGTATCAAATCTGTTCATGAGATCTCTAAATTCAGGCCAGATATGTTCAAGTCAAATTTTAGCTCTCGCGATCTTGTTTTAATTTTCTTCAGCTTCAGCTCAATTTTCATCTGACCAATCAGTCTGTTGCACAGTCAGCCCTAGCTTTATTTGGCTGATGATATGGAGATTTTCCCCATCATCTCTTCCCACAGATGTAGTCAATTTGGTTTCTGTGTATTCCATCTGATGAGGTCCATGTATATAGTCATCTTTCATGTTGTTTTAAAAAAGTATTTGGAATGAATAAGTCATTGGTCTTGCAAAATTCTATCATGTGATCTCAGAATCATTTCAATCACCAGTAATTATCAATACACCTTGACTGCATATTTGATCAATTTCAGAATGAACAAGTTAGTAGAACTCTTCATTCATCATCACTGGTTTTAGTGGTTGGTGTGTAAATTTCAATAATTGTGATATTAGCTGGTCTTCCTTATAGGTATGTGGATATTATACTATCACAGACAGCATTACACTTCAAGATAGATCTTGAAATGTTCCTTTTGATGATGAATGTGATGTCATTCTTCTTCAATTAGTCACTTCCAGTATTGTTGTTGTTAAGTGCCGTCAAGTCGGTTCCAGTCCATAGCAACTCTGTACAGGGTTTCTGAGGCTGTAAATCTTCACGGGAGCAGAATGCCTCATCTTTCTCCCACGGAGCAGCTGGTAGTTTTGAACTGCTGACCTTATGGTTTGCAGACCGATTAGTAACCACTACACTACCAGAGCTCCTTACACTTCCAGTATTGTTGTTGTTGTTAAGTGCCAGTACAGCTTAAATGATTGTCAGATTCAAATGACCAATATCAGTCCATTCCAGCTCACTAATGTGTAGGATATCGATCTTTATGCATTCCATTTCATTTGACAACTTCCGATTTTCCTAGACTCATACTTTCACACATTCCATGTTCTGATTATTAAATGGATGTTTGCAGGTGTTTCTCCTCATTTTGAGTTGTGCCCCATCAGCCAATGAAGGTCCCAAAAGTGTTATGTCATTTGCATCATCATGGTCAACTCTACCTTAAGGAGGCAGCTCTTCCCCAGCCTTCCAACCTGATAGGCTCCTCTTCCAGCACTAAATCTGACATAGTTCTGGTGCTATTCATAATGTTGCTATCTGGCAGTGTTCCATTGCTATTCATAGGTTTTTCAGTGACTAAACATTCAGAAGTCATCCACCTCTACTGTCACGAAGCTCAGGTGAAACCTGTCCACCATGGATGACCCTGCTGGTATTTAAAATACTGCTGGCATAGCTTCCAGAATCACAGCAACATACGAGCCACCACAGTATGACAAACTGACAATCAAGTGGTGGTCATTGGCCATTGTTGTTATTGTTAAGTGCCACTGAGTCCGTTCCCACTTGTAGAGACACTATATAGGGTTTCTGAGGAGCAACTGGTAGTTTGAACTGCCAACCTTGTGGTTCGAAGTCCAGTGCTGATCCTACAGCACCACACAAGGTGTCCATTAACCATTTGTTGTTGTTAGGTACCATTGAGTCCATACTGACTTATAGCACTCCTATGCACAATAGAATGAAACACTGCCTGGTCTTGGGCCAACCTCACAATTGTTGCTATGCTTGAACCCACTGCTGCTGCCACTGTGCCATTCCATCTCATTGGGAGTCTTCCTCTTTTTCTCTAACCCTCCACTTCACCAAACATGATATTCTTCTAAATATCTTTTAATGTCTCTTGAATTTTTTTTTTATTTTTTTTTTTGACCCATGAGTTTTTTAAAGTGTGTTCTTTAGTTTCTATATACTTGGAGATTTTCAGCTATATATCTATTACTAAATTTCAGTTTAATTCAATTGTGTCCTAAGAACATGTTTTGTATGATTTCTAGACTTTTAAATTTGTTACGATGTATCTTATGGTTCGGAACATGATCCTCTGATATGAGGTACTATGTGGAGCCCAAAATCAAGAGGGGAAATAAAAACAAAGACAGTAGAAGAACTTGAAGGTTCTGGAACATATAGCTACAGAAAAACATTAAGTAGAAATGAGAATCTAGCCAGATTTTCATCAATCTTCTCGCTAAAGGTTTACTACTTCAGTTCGTATCACCAGATACACTAACACATTCTTCTTAAAGCACACACAGAGATATTTGCCATTATTTCTTATAGCCAAGATTTAATTATCCTTACCAATTTATTTTACCATTTTCTTTGCAGTTAACTTCTTAGCCCTGGTTTCACTTTTACATGCTCTGTGGATAGTAAACATATAGTGTTTTTATTGTTAAAAATGGTTTTATATCACCCTCACTCATGAATTTTACTTTTCTTAGGTAGAGAAATCTTATTGGAGTCATCCATTGTAACACTTAAAAGATACTTACCTACTGTCTTCTCATATCTACTTTTGCAGATGAAAATTCTTCTGTTAATCAAACTACTGTTTTGCTTAAAGATAATTTCGTTTTTATAGCCTTTGGTACCTTATAAGACTTCCCATTCCAGATATTTTGTAGTGCTACTCTGATATACTGATGTACATTTATTTTTATTTATCCTAGTAGGCACTCAAGATATGTGTGCTTTTCATCGTAAGACTGATTACTCAGCTGGAGAAAATGTTCAGCCATTATTTCTTCAAATGCTGATTCTCCACCATTTGTTTCTATTGTCTAGTTCAAGGAAAAAGAGAAAGATCCCCAACAAAGTAGACTGATACAGTGGCACCAACAATGGGCTCAAACATAACAATAATTGTGAGGATGCTACAGGGGCGGGCAGTATATCCTTCTGTTGTACATAGGGTCCCTATAAGTCAGAACCAGCTCGACAGCATCGATCAATAACAGAACTTGAATTTCTGTGAATGTCTGCGAGAGACTTTACATTTGTCCTCTATGTCATAGATTTTATCTTTTAACACCTCTGGCCCACATTCTGATAAATTCCTCAGGATAGTCTGCTAATTGTCTAATCTTCTCTTTGTGACTACTACAGAATTTATGCTATCCATTGACTAGTTTCTATCTCATCTCCTCAACCTCAAGGTATTAAAGTTCCATAGGGAAGCCCTTGGGCGTCTTTGTTTTTTATCTACACTCGTTACCCAGGAGACCTTATACATTTCATGACATTAATTATAGCTCCGTGCTGTTGACTCCATGATTGATTTGTATCTCTAATCTAGACCTCCCTTCTGAATTCCAGGTTTGTACAATAAACTGTCACCTTAGGCATCTCCTTTGACATGTTTAATAACCCACCTATTACCATCAAGTCTCTTCTGACTCATGACAATCCTGTAAGACAGAGTAGAACTCCTCCAAAGGGCCCCGAAGACGAAATCTTTATGGAAGCAGACTGCCCCATCTTTCTCCAGTAAGACACTTAATTGTTGTTGTTGTTGTTGTTGTTGTTGTGTGCCGTGGAGTCGGTTCCGACTCATAGCTACCCTGTACAGGGTTTCCGAGGCTGTAAATCTTTACGGGAGCAGAACGTCTCATCTTTCTCCCACGGAACAGTTGGTCGTTTCGAACTGCTGACCCTGAGGTTCGCAGCCTGATTCGTAACCACTACACTACCAGAGCTCCTTAAGACACTTAATAGAGACTTCAAATTTAAAACAGAGCTCCTGATCGTTCCCTAAAAGTCTAATTCTTTGATAGTCTTAGCATCTATATCAATAGCAATTTCAATTTTCTATTACCCAGGTTAAAAAAAAAGTCTAAATCACTCTTGTCTTCTGTTTTTTTTTGTGTTTGTTTTCTCATATCTCACATTAGCAATAACTGTCATTTCTATCTTGAACCAATTTTCAGAATCCAAAATGTTACCACTGCTTGTGCTACTACCAACTTGGTAAGGCCAGCATTGTCTCTTACTTGAATCATTGCAATAGACATCTAAGCAGTCTTTCCACTTCTGCTCCTGACCTCTTTCAGTCTACTCTCAGCACAACAATTAAATGAAATTCACTCAATGGCAATGAGTTTAGTTTCCAACCACTCCTCATTTATTGGCATATAGATTCTAAAGACTAGGTCATATGGGAAAACTGATGTTATGTGGAAATGGAGGATGACCACATTAGACCACAAAATAAAAAATGACTACATCATTACAAGAGTCCTGATGTGGCACTGTAAGATAAGCACTGGACTTTTAATCGCAAGGTCAGTGGTTCAAACACACCAACTTCTCCTTGGAAACACAATACAGGGTCTCTAGTAGTTGACACTTAATAATAACTACCAAATCACATTACTGCATAACTGCCAAACCACAGAGACTCATGGCCCAGCCAAGTTGACACGTCACCTTAACCATCTCAGCCTGAGTTAACTCTTGCTTCATTTCTCAGTGTTGGTTCTCACCAGCCATGCATGGTTTATGCTAGTTATCCATGGACTAGTTTCTATCTCATCTCCTCAACCTGTTGCCATAAATGTGAGATGTCTGATAATGAGATAGGCAATGAGTGAAGAGTGAGCATATGTTTTTAGGCCATTTGTCATCTTAGAGGCCGTAGTTTCCCGAAGAATACTGATAGCACAGGGTATAATGAAGAATGTGAAGGAAATGTAAGAAGTTTGGCCATTCTAATCACATACTAGTGAGCATAAATGTAACCCAACTTCTGATCTGCTCATGTGAAATGAAATTGTTCCAATGTGAGTTTACTTATATTTATGTACAAGACTGAGTCAAAAATTATCCACACTCTGTAGGATTTATTTTAATCAACATTTAGAAAAGTCAAATACATCGTTTTCAACATAATCTCCTAGCTTTTCAATACACTTTGTCCATCTGTCAACAAGCTTTCATATTCCCTTATTAAAAAAATGTTTTAGACTGAGTTACGAGCCACAAATGCACCACTGTCTTCACTTCTTCATCAAAGATGAATCTTTATTCTCGAAGAGCTGCTTTCAGAGAACCAAACAAGATAGCCAATTGAGATGAAAGTCTGATGGAGCAAGATCAGGTCTATGGGGATGATGCTTTAACACCACAAAACTAAGTTTTTGCAGAGTGGCATGAGCGTGGGCAGAGGTGTACAGATGTGCATTGTCATGCAAGGTCACAACGCCCTTGGATAGCAGTCCTCTGTGTTTAAGCCCAAATTTAGGCTTCAGTTCTTCAGTAAGCACCTCACTGTAAGGAGCACTGTTGATTGCTGAACCAAACATTGGCCCTTGAGACTCCCAGAAAACTGTTAGCATCAATTTTCCAGTTGATGGTTGACTTCTGAACTTTTTCTTACTTGGTGATTGAGGATGTTTCCATTCCATACCCTGCCGTATATTTTCAGGCTCATAGTGATGAATCCATGTCTCATCACCAGTAACAACTTTCTCTTAAGAAACTTGGATCTTCCTTCAATTATTGGTTCAAATTTTGTTTACAGATGTCCAAACGCTTTCTGTTTATGCTCTTACATGAGTTGTTTCGGTACCCATCTCACACAAACTGTTTGAAACCCAAGTCTGTCTTGGATCAGTTCATAGGCTGATTTGCAAATGATTTATCACATAATCTACTGGCACTCATTTCATATGCACACTCAATGTTGTCATCAGCTGTGGACGTGGATGGGCGTTTTAATGTATGCAGAGTGTGGATCATTTTTTACTCATCCTCCTATAAAAACATATATGTAAATATAAGTATTTATAGCACTACCAATCTTTTCTGTAAATATCAATTGGATTGAATGGGATTAAACCAGGATGTCATGAAAACAACATTATTCTGGGGATCAAGATATCTGAACTCTAGTTTTAGTTTATTTGAAAGTGAGGCCCCAGTCAAGACTATGTCTAAAAAAGGAGGGTTTAGACAAACTGAGTGGCTCTCAGATATTGGCAGAGGCATTCTGGTATGCTGACAAATTTCCATTAAGGTGAAAACTGAACTTTAGACCATGTATGTTTTGGAGTCATGGTATGGTGCTATAGGATAAGCACTGGTTGTTAGCCGCAAGGTTGACAATTCAAACCCAACAGCCACTCCTTGAAAACCCTATACAGTGTTGCAATGAGTTGGAATTAACTCTGTGGCACTTAACGTTTTGTACTATACTGAATGGGTCTGTGATATGCTAGAGAGTGCATATGCAACTTGTATGCAACATGCTGCAAGTAACTGGTAAAAATATTATAATACCATACCAGCACCAAAGAAAATCCCATGTGTCAATAATATGTGAGAATGTTGTCTCGAGAGTATGTAAGCTATCTCAGTCAGAGCAATAACGTTGCTGTTGTTAGGTGCCATGACCCTATGCACAACAGAACAAAAAAACTGATTTGTCCTGCACCAATCTCACAACCATTGCTACGCTTGAGCGTGTTGCTACTGCCACGTGTCAATCCATCTCGTTGGGGATCTTCTTCTTTTACGCTGACCCTCCACTTTAAGTATGATGTCCTTCTCCAGGGACTGGTCCCTCCTGATAATATGTCTGAATTATGAGAGATGAAGTCTTGCCATCTTTGCTTCTAAGGAGCCTCCTGGTTGTACTTCTTCCAGTACAGGGTTGTTTGTTCTTCTAGCAGTTCGTGGTGCTTGTAATGTTCTTCTCCAACACCATAACTCAAATGCATCAATTCTTCTGCGGTCTTCCTTATTCATTATCCAACTTTCACATGCATATGAGGCT
>NW_006408523.1:18308270-18311223 GCF_000296735.1 Chrysochloris asiatica | reverse complement strand
CTAGCTATAGGTTGCACAAATAAGTGTTCCAGAATACTCATTCTCCACAATGTTGTCAATAGCTTGTCATGATTTGCACAATTGAAAGCCTTTGCATAATCAATAAAACACTGGTAAACATCTTTCTGGTATTCTCTGCTTTCAGCCAAGATCCATTTGACATCAGCAATGATAGCCCTTGTTCCATATACTCTTCTGAATCTGTATCGAACCTCTGGCAGTTCCCTGGCAATGTACTGTTTCCGCTGTTTTCCCACTATCTTTAGCAAAATACTATTATTTAGCAATTAATAGCTCTTCTCAGCCAGCAACACAGGAATGAAGGGTGATGAAGTGAACTGTGTTGTACGTCTGGGTCTCTTTACTTCCTCTACGAGACACTGATTTGCTGTAGCCAGAGTTGTAGTTGTAATTATTACTGACGTGTTTGGTGGTCGTGGTAGTGTGCTGTGGAGTCAGTTCTGACTCATAGCGACCCTGTGTAGGGTTTCCGAGGCTATAAATCTTTATGGGAGCAAAAACATCTTATTTGTCACCCATGGAGCTAATAGTAGATTTGAACTGCTGACCCTGCTGGCGGTTAGCAGCCCAACTTGCAATCCACTATGCTCCCAGGGCTTTTTACTGACCTGTTTAGTGGCATTTGACCCGTTCCATTCCCTTTGGTATAATAGCCAAAACTCTATGTTTGAAAATATACCATGAATACAAAAAGATTCAGAATCACTGAATTTAATCAACAACAAGGTCCCTGCCAGCCATAATAGCCTCTTATTTTAAAGCAATGTTTCTTCTTTTGATGTCCAATAAAAATCAAGCCTTCTATTTCAAAAGACTGAGATTATTCTTAAAATGAATTTTACCTTACTACATTTCGAGCACTAAGAAAGTTAATTACAAAAATATTTTCTGGCTCCAGACCAATAATAATTTCATTTGAATGAAAAGCAGATTACTTTTTTTTCTCTCTCTCTCTATTTACCTTTTCCTTGTGTTTTTGTTCTTCAGAGGCATGTTGATACAGGTCAGTAGCTATATTAGAAACAATTTAATATGATCTGTTAACTAGTATTATCGCTAATGTTTAAAATGCCCTTTTGTTTGCTAAAGTATTTTTGAGGAGATGATAGTGAAAGAAACAGTGATTGTTTTTTGTGTTTTCATTACCATCCTGGATCTCCATCTATTTTTCCCATTTTCTGAAGCCCATTTCATGAATAGAAAGTACCTATCTCCCAAGCTTTCCACTAGCTTTCTTCATCTAATTTACATAAAACGCGGGGGTTCTGGAGTTTTCAGTCTAAAAGTACTGTTAAGAAAATTTTCAGAAGTCACAGATTGGGAATAAAGATTTTCTAAAGATTTTCTAAATCTATGATTTTATCTAGAATATACAAAGAACTCTTAAAACTCAATAATAAGAAAACGAACTACACGTTTTTTAATGAGCAAATGATTTGAAGAGACATTTCACTGAAGATGTATGTAAATTACAACTGCAATACGATGTCACCACATACCTATTACTAGTTGTCCTTGACTCACTCCTTGATCCATGGAGCCCCTATGCATAACAGAATAAAATGCTTCCCAGTCCCATCCCATCCTGATGATTGGGTGCAGATCAAGGCTCTCGCCATATTGGATTTCCATTGCCTGACCTTTGGAAGTACATTCCCAGGCCTTTCTTCCTATGACATACTGGTCTGGAAGCTCAGATGAAATCTGCTCAGCATCATAGCAGCATGCAGCCTTCTACTGACAGAGAAGTGATAACTGTGCTTAAGATGCATCAGTAAGGAATCCAACCTGGACCTCTGCATGCTATTGTTGTTGTGTGCCATCAATGGAAGGTAAGAAATGTGCCAATGAACTACTATTGCCTTCAAACATCTATTAATGTTCTTAAGTGCTACCGAGTCAGTTCTGTTTCATAGCAACCCTGTATAGGGTTTCCAAGGAGTGGCTAGTGAGCTTGAACCACCGACCTTGTGATTCAAACCAACCTTGCAGTCCAGCACATTAATCCACAGCACCATACCAGGACTCTAAACATCTTTTAGAATGACTAAAATAAACATTGATACAAATTTTCAGTAACACTCTGGAGAAAGTGGAATTCTCATACACAGCTAGCTTGTGGGAATATAAAATGGTGCAACCACTTAGGAAAGCAATAGAAAATTTCTTTAAAAAGTTAAACATGCACTTACAAAATGATCCACTCTTAGGTATTTATCCAAGAAAATGAAAGCATGTTCCCACAGGAAGACTTGAACCATTGTTCACAGCATCTTTATTTACATAGCCTCAAACTAGAAATAACTCAAATGTCCAAAAGATGAATTAATAGTCAAATTGTTGGAGAGGCACACAATAGAGTAATATTCGGAAATCATAAGGAATAGGCTCTTCATTCATGCCATAGCATGGGTTGTTGTTATTGTTGTTAGATGCTGTCGAGTAGGGTCTGACCCATAATAACCCTGTGTACAAGAGAACAAAACACTACCTGGACCTGCTCCTTCCTCTAAATTGTTGTACACTTCAGCACACTGCTGCCGCCACTGTGCCAATCCATGTCATTAGGGGCCTTCTTCTTTCTTGCTGACCCTTCACTTTACAAAGCCTGATGTCCTTTTCCAGGGACCTGCCCTCATGATTGTTGTTGTTAAATGCCATCAAGTAAGTACCAACGCATAACAACCCTGTATAGAGTTTCCAAGGAGCAGCTGGTGAGCTTGAACCACCAACCTTGCAGTTCAAACCAACTTTGCAATACAGTGTATTAATCCACAGTGCCACACCAGGACTTAGGCCTCATGAAACGATGTCTCAGGTATGATAAATGAAGTTTTGCCATCCTAGCTTCTAAGGGAGCATTCTGGCTGTACTTCTTTCAACAGATTTGTTTGTTCTTCGGGCAGTCTATGGTACTTTCAACTTTCTTTAT
>NW_006408523.1:18298756-18307014 GCF_000296735.1 Chrysochloris asiatica | reverse complement strand
CCCTGTTTTTAGCCAATGTCTTCAGTGAAGCTTGGATTTCTTCCTTCAGTACCATCACTTGATATCTCTTGAAATGGTTGAACACCGACCATTTCTTTATTGATATGGTAGCTCTGTGTATTCCTTTCATCTTCTTTTAATGATTTCTGTGTCATTAAATATTTTGCCCATAAAATCCTTCAATATTGCAAGTCAAGGCTTGAATTTTTTCTTCAGTTCCTTCAGCTTGAGAAATGCTGAGTATGTTCTTCCCTGTTGGTTTTCTAACTCCAAGTCTTTGCACATTTCAGTATAATACTTGACTCTGCTGCTCTTCGAATTTTTCTGTTGAATTCTTTTACTTCATAATTTCTTCCATTTGCTTTAACATCTCTATGCTGGAGAGCAAGTTTCTGAGTCTCTTCTGATATCTATTTTGGTCTTTTCCTTCTTTCTTGTCTTCTAAATGGCCTTTTGTTTTCTTCCTATATGATGTTCTTGATGCCACCCCACAACTCTTCTGGTCTTGGGTCTTTAGTGTCTAATGCATCACATTCGTTCTTGAGATGGTCTCTAAATTTAGGTGAGATATGTTCAAGATCCCATTTGGCTTTCATGGACTTGGAAATTTCTTCATCTTCGGCCTGAGTTTGTATATGAGTAACTGTTGGTCTGTTCCTCAGTCTAGTTCTGGCCTTGTTATGGCTGGTGATATTGAGCTTTTTCTCCATGTCTTCACACAGATATCATCAATTTGACTCCTGTGTATTCCATATGGTAAGGTCCATGTGTTTAAAAATGGTATTTACCATGAATAAGTCATTAGTCTTCCAAAATTCTGTCATACAATCCTCCTGCATCATTTGAATCACCAAGGCTGTATTTTCCAACTACTGATCCTTCCTCTTTGTTTCCAACCTTTGCATTTACATCTTGATTGTATGTTTGATCAATTTCACACTGAATAAACTGGTTGTTGTTGTTGTTAAGTACCGTGGAGTCAGTTCCGACTCATAGTGAGCCTGCTCAGGGTTTCCAAGACTGTATATCTTTCCGGGAGCAGAAAGCCTCATTTTTCTTCTGTGGAACAGCTGGTAGTTTCAAACTGCCGACCCTGAGGTTAGCAGCCCGATTCGTAACCACTACGCTACCAGAGCTCCTTTGAATAAACTAGTAGACTTCTTGCTGTTGTTGTTGTGTGCCATGGAGTCAGTTCCAACTCATAGCGACCCTGTACGGAGTTTCCGAGGCTATAAATCTTTAGTGGAGCAGAAAGCCTCATCTTTCTCCCGCGGAACAACTGGTAGTTTCGAACTGCTGACCTTGTGGCTCGCAGCCTGATTTGTAACTAGACTTCTTCAATTTCATCATCACAGGTTTTAATGGTTTGTCTGTAAATTAGAATAATAGTAGTATTAACTGGTCTTCCTTGTAGGTATATGGATAGTATCCTACCACAGGCAACATTGTACTTCAAGATAGATCCTCAGACATTCTTTTTGATGGTGAATGCTACACCATACATCTTGAATTATATTTCTTGGCATAGTCAACCATTTTTGTTGTTGTTAAGTGCCGTCGAGTCGGTTCCGACCCATAGCGACCCTGTACAGGGTTTCCGAGGGTGTAAATCTTTACGGGAGTAGAAAGCCTCATCTTTCTCCCGTGGAGCAGCTGGTAGTTTCGAACCGCTGACCTTAAGGTTCACAGCCCGATTCGTAACCACTAAGCTACCAGAGCTCCTTACATAGTCAACCATACAATTGTCAAATTAAAAATGGCCAATACCAGTCCATTTCAGTTCACTAATGCCTACGATATCAATTTTTTTTATGTTCCATTTTATTTTTTACAACTTCCAATTTTCCTAGATTAATACTTTACACGTGCCATGTTTTGATTATTAATGGATGTTGACAGCTGTTTTTCTTCATTTTGAGTTGTTCCCCATCTGCAAATGATGGTCCCAAAAGCTTTACTCCATTCACATCATCATGATCAACTTTACTTTGAGGAGGCAGCTTTTCCCCAGTCGCATTTTGAGTGCCTTCCCACATGAGGGGATCATCTTCTGACACTATATCTAACAATGTTCTAATACTATTCATTATGTTTTCATCTTCCAACACTATATCTGACAATGTCCTGCTGCTATTCATGTTTTCAGTGGCTAAGCATGAGAAACATGGATGCTTTTCAAATAATCATACTGAGTAAAAGAGAACAAATAATAATAAAAAAAAGATACACAGAAGTATGATTCCATTTATATAAAATTCTAGCAAATGCAAAGTAATCTACTGTGAGAAAAACCACATCAATGGTTATCCAAGTGAGAAGGAGATATGGAGGGGGTCAAGAGGGGGATGGAAAAAACAATAGCAGGAAAACTTTGGAGAGCAATGCATGTGTTCTCTGTCTTTTATGATTTCATGAATCAAATCTATCAAATCTATCAAGTGATATAGTTTATTTTGTGCAGTTTACTTTGTGTCAATGTATTTCAATAAAACTGTAAAAACAAACATCACTACTTCAAATGGCTGTTGTTACGGTATTTTAAACAATGCTCTGACATGTAGTACAAAAAGAAAGCAATTGTAGTTGCATCAGCTTCTATGCAACGCAATCCTATGTGTGTCAGAGGAGAGCCGTGCTCCCCAGTTTTCAGAAGCTGATTATCAGAAATAGATTGACAGAACTTTCTTCTGCGGTGCCCCTAAGTGGACTCGAACATGTATTCTTTGAGTTGACAGCTAAGGATTCCCTTTCCAGTATTGAAAAGTATATATTTGGATTTCTGAGCAAGCAGAGGGGACTATTTTGAACTGCATTTTTTGGTGAAAGGCTTTGGCGATGAGACAATGCTTTATGAAGTCAAGTCCTAGAAGGCGGTGGAGATGGATGGACAGATGTCCAGCGTAGAGCAGAAAAATCCAGGCAGGGCTCCTGTAGGGAGGGCCCAGAACTCTCCCAGGTGCCTGCATGGAGACTCAGTGAGGACCACATTCAAACAGGCTAGGAATGTCCCAGATCCCTTTTGTGTGTACTTGTCATGGTGACATAAATCTTTTGAGAGCAAAGGAAAAAGTCTTTAGCAAATTTATTCAGATTATTTTTGTCTGTGAAAGTGGTGCTCTCAGAACATCTAACTTTGCCTCCGGCCCTGCTTAGATTTAATTTCAGATCTCTCAGTGTCCTTAATCACATCCTTAGCTGGTTCTCCTAATTATGAAATGCTCATTTGGGTTTGTAATTTTCTATTTATCATGAAATGTTGTGTTTAGCACCTAGTATAATGCAGGAAAAATGAATATGCTTGACCTCTACAAGATTGCTTATGACAAACATACACAAACCAACGCTTGAATGAGAGGTTAAGTAAAAAGCAAACCCCTGTTTCAGTCTGTGAGATAGGAAACATGCACTTGAAACACATTAACGTGGTATGTTAAAAACAGTTTACAGCCAAAGAATTCTACTCTAGCCAATGGCTTCTCTTAGCTAGACAGGAAACTGTGCAGCGTTGCAATAGAATCATTTAACCTGTGATGTGATGTGAAGGCATCATTTCCTCTGTCATCTATTAAATGGAATGCATTCTACTGACCCCACCTACTTCACAGGGAGCATGTGAGAATCCAATGAGATTGTGCTCATGGAAGTGCTTTGAAAAAGAGAAAATAAGATACAAAACTAAGATGGCATTACTATTAGTGATGTGAAGAACCAATGGTAAAGGAAATTATATTTCTCTCTCTTTTTTTTTTCCCCCAGTGTGAGCAATTAGGCCTATCTCCCATCTGCTTACTGAAGACTGGCATTCCATTGTTGTTGTTATTAAGTGCCATCAAGTAGGTCCTGACTCACAACAACCCTGTATAGGGTTTCCAAGGAGGGACAGGTGCGTTTGAACCACCGACCTTGTGGCTAGCAGTGCAGTGTTTTACCCTACAGCACCACACCGGGACTCCATTATTAGAGTGTATTTTCCTTTTTTAAGACTTTCTGTTTTAATTTAAATGTCACCTTGAGTAGGGGCGTCACACTTTGCGTATGCTGAGCCATTTATGTCTTCATGAGAATGACTACACTATCCTATGCTCGCTTCCCTCTAGAGCAGGGTGGGGAACTTTTCTGTCAAAATTTGTAATATCATTCATGGGCCATACAAAATTACCAACTTAGAAATTAGCCAGCTAAATTTGGTCAAACACTTAATTAGCTCACCCGTAGTCCTGGTGTAGTATAGTGGTTATGAGTCAGGCTGCTAACCTCAAGGTCAGCAGTTCGAAACTACCAGCCATTCCGTGGGAGAAAGATGAGGCTTTCTGCTCCTTTGAAGATTTACAGCCTCGGAAATCCTATATAGGGTCGCTATGAGTGGGAACCAACTCCATGGCACACCACCATCACCACTCCTGGTGTGGTGCTGGAGGATAATGCACTGGACTACAAGTCACAAAGTGGGTTTGAACTGCAAGGTTGGCAGTTCAAGCTCGTCAGCTATCTGCTCCCTGGAAATCCTATGGGTTGCTATGGGTTGTCACTGACTTGACAGCACTTAACATCAACAACAACATCAACAAAGTCGACTCAACAACAATTGGTTAAATTGGTTTAAAAATGCTAAAGAAAGCATTCTCATTTGCATTTACAAACAGGGAAACAGACACAGGGAGCCAAGGGACTGGCCCACAGTTCACAGGGGCCTCTCTAGTATCATAGTCAAAGTTCTCTCCTTTACTTCCTCAGGAAGGAAAATGTCCTCCAGCATATTAGACCTGAAGCTCTAACGGCTGTATCCATAGCTTCCCCTGGAGTCAAGGTTCTCAACCCAGCAGGCCCAGTTGGATCAGCTGCTGAGCTTTTAGATCACACTGATGCCAGAAGCAGACGAACAGCATCAGACTTTCTAGGGTGGGGCTCCAACCATTCTAACTCCTGGAGACCCCCGGTGTGTAACAGTAGAACTGTGATCCAAAGGGCTTTCAATGGCTGGTTTTTCAGAAGTAGATCATCAGACCTTTCTTCCCAAGGTGCCTCTGGGTGAACTCAAACCTTCAACCTTTTGGTTAGCAACAGAACAGGATTTGCACAACACGGGGACTCCGAGGCTGGGACCAGAGCCTCTGCATTATGTCAAAGCTCCATAGAGTTTTCTGTTGCACAGTACTTGCACAGGCCTTGCTCTCTGCAAACACTCATCTCAGGTATTAAAAGGCTGTGTACTAGTTTGAGCCAAAATAAAAGTGAAAATCGTTAGCATCACCTCCTGCAAATATTCTCCTGAGCATATTCATCTTGGAGAAAAGAAAAGAAGTTTCTGTATTGGATTTGCCTATTTGCCGACAAGAAAGAGTCTTCTGTGTGAGCATTCTATTCTGAAACAAATCTCACTCTTGATTCTCTGACCCAGGAAAAAAGGCGCTGGTGTCTGGAGAAAGGAAACAGATCCCAGGCTCCAAGCAACAGAAGAATGCCTGAGGAATCAGAAGAACATTATGGTGTTGTATAAATTTCTGGTGAGGTTTCAGCCTGCAGCATTGTCCTGAATTCTATGCAAAACACCAGGGATGCTGGTGAATTGGAAGGTACCTTGGATAGTCATGGGCCTGGGGCCTCACTGTGATGATGAAGTTAGGAGGGGAAAATTGGTTTATAGTCAGAAGAAGAGAGGAAATGAACGAAGAAGAGGTTTATGGAGTGTGCCAGAGGATGAAGAGGAGAATTTGCTGCAAAGAATCTGAGAGGATGGTGCATTCTAAAACAATTAAGTGTGCATTCCCTTCTGCAAGGAAATGGCAAGGAATTTGGTTTAGGTCTGCAGAAAGGACAAGCTGGTGGGGAGTTTAGGATCCTTCAAGTCTTTTATCTTTGCTGTCAATGCTGGTAGTGGGGAGGTGGTTGAGTGTCTCGTTCTCATTCTAGATATTTCTATGGCCACCTGAACAAATGTGTGTATTGTTTGAGGCAGCACTATCCAATCAAACTTTCTACCATGATGGAAATGTCGCAGTGATGTGCTTTTACTAGTTTTTACTGACTCGCCAGCACCGAATATTGTATTTTCAGGAGTTTGGTGAGCTGGTTGTTAAACACAGCCTTTATTAAAGATTAAATTATATAAGCTTATGATGAACTATTATATTTAAAACAAAGGTATTAAAGACTCAAAGCTCATCACTTCTTAATGATCTCCCTACAACTTGTTATTAAAAATGTTCTTGAGATCTGGTGTCATCCAATATGATAGTCTGTTGTCATATGTGATCATTGAACGCTTGACATTGGTTTGTGTCACGAATATTAAATTTGCTCTAACTTAAAGAAAACTCATTTACACATAAATATCCACACATGGCTAGTGAGGACAGTAAGAGCGGACACTGATTTGATGTATACGTGTGTGTATGTTGTAAAGATTCATCTCATTGTTGGCAGCTACCCAACAAGCATTTATTTTTGTTGCTGAGTATTTTTCTCCTTCATTTTCCATTCTTTTAGTTTTATTATCTTATCACTTGGCTATGATCTTAAGCTGCTTGGGAGGGCAGTAATGGACAGAATAGAGGTTAGTGATGGGGAGAGAGAGAGATAATTTGTTCTAAATTGAATCCTTACTACTCTGTGAAGATGCACACTAATGCCAGTTTAAAAAATTTAAGGAAACAAACACAAAACAACGCTTTAACTTGATGTTGTGCAGCCCTGTGAACTGAAGTCAAAAGGCAGTCACACTTGCCTGGCCCAGAGCTGATTTTAGATCTGACAGGATATTTTTAAATGAGGTACAGATAGAGCTCAGGATAAGGCTTCCACTGAGGGCGCCCCAGCTGGCTTCCCCCAGTTTCAGGCAACATTGTGATTTGACTCTTCAGTGCAAGGAGATGACCTCAGCTTCCCTAAACTGTCAGAGGTCAGCTGGTCAGACAGCTGGAAGAGCTGGACAATTAGCAATTAAACTCTCCTGTTTCACATGGGCCTAGCTCCATTTCCCTGCCCCATTCCCCCCAGGTAGCTCCCTGTTTTAATTTCCCTGCAGGTTTCAGAACGGGTGCATTAAATTATAATCACTAGCTGTTTTGTGAGCAGCCTTTTGTGACCAATAATGACTGTAATGAGAAAAAAGAGAAAAAGAAAATGGGATGATTGAAGCTCCCTGGGATGCTTCTGCTGAGCAGTTTGTCAAGCAACACAAACAGACCAATGGAGCCCTTCTTTGCCCATTAATTTGAATCTGTATTTTCATTTGTTGCTGAAAGGTGAACCTGTTTACTAGGCATCTGCTAGACAACAGAGACCACTTTACTTAACCTAAGGTGGGCTCCTGGAGTCATGTGACGCTCTGCTTCCTGAAGCAGCACCTCTACAGACTTAGTTGTAAATTCTGCAGCTCTGTAAACCTTGTTATGAGATTAAACTAAAACTACAGCTGAGAATCTCCCCATGAAACCTTTGCTATCCTAACCAGCCTGCCCCCTCTGCTTCATGCTCAGGGCTTTGGGTCTTTGTGCTTCTCTAGACCATTGAAACAGACCCCTAGTTGTGGTTATTGTTGGAGACTTATGGTAACCCTATGCACATTGGAGCAAGACACTACCTGATCTTTCACACCTCCACTATCATTGTGGATCAGAACTTTGCCATCTATATATAGGGTTTTCTTCCTAGTACAGTTTAGTCTGTGAACTCCACTGAAACCTTTTTAGTAAAACACGCAAGACCCCACTGACAAAGGGGCAATGGCTGTGCATGAGATACGTGATTGTTGTTAAGTGCTGTGGAGTTGGTTCTGACCCATAATGACCCTGTATAGGGTTTCTAAGGAGTGGCTGGTAGGTTTGAACTGCTGACTTTGCAGTTCAAACTGACCTTGTCGTCTAGTGCATTTATCCTGCAGCACCACATCAGGATTCTACTACATGGAAGGTGAGAATTCTGTGAACCTCTGAGTATCTTCCTAAAAATGCAGAAAGCTAATCATAATCCAGTTTAACATGACACTTGAGGACCGCTGCTGGACTGGCTGTAAGTGACTCTGTAATCACATGGTACGGAGTGTGGTGGCTCTGTGGATTAAACAGGTGGTAGGGAGTGTGGTGGCTCTGTGGATTAATCACTGGACTGCAACCACAAGGTCCATGGTTGGAGCCCAACCGCCACTCCATAGAAGAAAGGTGAGGCTTTCTGCTCCCACAAAGATTTACAGCCTCAGAAACCCTATACTTTGGACACTATGAGTCAGAACTGACCCAATGGCACTTAACAACACAATT
>NW_006408523.1:18287458-18298631 GCF_000296735.1 Chrysochloris asiatica | reverse complement strand
AAAAAAAAAAAAAAAAAAAAGCTGTCCTTAAAATGTGCAAGTTTGGTCCTATTCTAGGTGGCCCCCAACCTGCAATGTATTTGTGTTATATTAAGAAGAACCACACATCCCTCCCTCTCGCTTTTCTGTACATCTTATTTTAATAATATGTACAATGTTGCATAATGTACTGATGTTTACTTGTACATTTCTCAGATGTTCACTTGGTATTTGTCTTAGGCTGGGTTTCTAGAGAAACAAAACCAATGAAACATTTATTTGTATATATACATAAAGAGACATTTTTCAAGGAAATGGCTTACAATTGTAGAGTCCCAGGTTCCCACTAGAAGAGAGAGAGCCTTTCCCGTGTGTCCCTTATATTGGGAGCAGGCCACACCCTCAAAGAAGCATTCCTTTAATTGATTGGCTGCTCATGGCCACTCTTCATAGAGCTAACTATGCCTGTTTTAAGTTTCATCATCATGGGAAGAAGCACAACTGCTAAGCCCCTGGCAATCCTCATCTAGTCAATATAGAGCCCTAACCATTACAATATTCAAAGACAAAAAATGGATTTCTAAAGATACTGATAATAAATATCAATAATAATGCAAACCAAAAATAAGTATGCAACATACATCAGAACCTACTCACAATAGAGCCCTCAGAATCACATCCCATTGTAAATCGAGGATTAGAAAACTGCAACTAGCATTTCCAACTAAACCTCTGCCGTTTCAGTAAATCTTCCCATTAAGTCTCTGACACTTAGTCATTCTTTTGCATCTTCTGCATATTTTTGTAAACTTCCTCCTCTGGATACAAGGACCTAAAACAAATAAATGCACAGAAACTTTGCACTATTCCCTAGCAGAATAATTTTTAAACTTTTTTTTTTTAATAGCAAAAACATTGAAATTTAAATAGCAGAAACCTCATAAAGAAAACTTTTAGATTTAGATTAAATAGCAGAACCCTTGTAAAGATTTTGATGCCTACTAGCAAAAATTGTGTGTCCGAATTCTATGCCTTGACTGTCCCCTGCTCCAAGTCCCTAGGCACCTCTGAGCCCACACCAATACCAGCAGAGGAATTCCAGTTTGAAAAGCATGACTTAGAGTCAGAAAGAGCTGGTCAGGAGATCTGGGTCTGCAGCTTGCTCTGTCATGAACTGCCTGGGTGACTTTGGATGAGTTGTTTCATTCTTTCTGGTATCTTTTCTGTAAAATAGAAATATTGATAAATGGTTGCTATTGTGTCTCAGATCTAAAGATCAAAATTAGAGTGTAAGCAAAGGGAACACTAGAGCAGGCATGTAAGCTTGCTGGTGACCACACTGGTCTGTTGGTGAGTGGAAGAGGGGGAAAGGCAGCAATGAAGATATGGGCTGAGTTCTACCATGTTCCATGGACTCCCGTAGACCTGGAGATGAGAGAAGAAGAAGGGCTGGTTGGTCCGAAGTGTGGTGAGACCTGAGGACTCCTGAGCACACGGACAAGGACATAGCCATGGAGGGCTAGAGCTGAGAGCGAAGCGTCCAGCTGATACGAAGTGAGGGGAGACGCACAAGAATGCCCAGACTTGTAGATAATACCCATTTGACCTAGCTTCAGTAGCTTGATGATAAGAACTCTACTAGAGGAAGATTTAAAAAAAAAAAAAATAAAAAGATTTTAATAAAGGAAACAAGTGTAAATTGCTACAATTTGATGAAATTGATCTATACTTATTGATGTGGTAGCTCAAAATAGCAACTGAGAGGGAAGGAGTCATCACATCAAGTATCAATCCTATCCCCTCTGTATCGGGGTTGATAGGGATGAGCAACTTAGACATTGGCTACCAAAGTGGAGTCCTGGTGTGGTGCTGTGGGCTAATGCATCAGACTGCAAAGTCGTTTGAACTGCAAGGTTGGTGGTTCAAGCTCACCAGCTGCTCCTTGGAAACCCTATACAGTGTCACTATGGGTCGGAATCGACTCAGTCAGCTGCTTTAGGCTTACAGCTTTGTCCCTCACCGGGAATTGCCTTATGCAAAAAGATGCTGGAAATTCTTTGTTACTCCTCCTACTGAGAGGTGGAATTGAATTCCTCTCACCCACCTTGAATTCTGGGTAGCCCTTGTGACTGCTTTGATGAACAGAATTCACAAGAATTGGTGTTATACCAGTTGCTGGGTCCAAGACTTAAGATACTACCAACTTGTGGTCACTATAGATATTCTCTGAGAGTCCTGAGCCTTTATGCAACATGTTCATCTACTCTGACAATACCATGCTAGAGAAGCCACATGTAATACAGTTGACAGTTTCATATGAACCCAGCCTTCCAACCATTCCCTACCCAGGACCTAGTCACATATGTGAAGCCATCTTGGATGCTTTAGACCAGCTTATCCTGTAGTTCAATGTCACTGAGGAATCCATCAATGCTATGTGGATCTGAAGACTTAATCAGCTAAGCTCTATCTGAATCCATGCCCCATAATATTGTAAAATATAATAAAATGGCTGTTGTTTTAAGCCACTAAAGTTTAGAGTAGTTTGCTGAGTAGTAATAGATAACAGAGGAGCTCTGTTTGCATAGTGGTTACAAATCGGGCTGTGAACCACAAGGTCAGCAGTTCGAAACTACCAGCTGTTCTGTGGGAGAAAGATGAGGCTTTCTGCTCCCGTAAAGATTTACAGATTCGGAAACCCTGTACAGGGTCGCTATGAGTTGGAACCGACTCCACGGCACATAACCACCACCACCACCAATAGATAACAGAAACATGCCCCTCCCCCTAGGGCAGTTAATGGCCAATGAGTGACTAAGGCAGGAATATAAAGGCCAGACCTCTTGCTCAATTTTGGATACTCTGAAGGCCACCCCAGATCCAGAACTCCCTGCTCCCTGTAGGATTGGCTGAGGGGTCACTTTATCTTGGTCTAATCCTGATTCCTCCATTTTTCATAGGTGTGTGTCCCCAGTAAAACTGGGGCCCACAGTGCTCCATCTCAAGCTTTCTTCCCAGGAAATCCAACTGAAGATACCTCTTGTGTACGGTGAATTATTAAATGTGTCCTCTAGTGATGTTGTTGATGTTGTTGTTAAGGGTTGTTGAGTCTGTTCCAACTCATAGTGACCCTGCATAGGGTTTCCAAGGAGCACCTCGGGAATTTGAACCTCTGACCTTGAGATTCCAATGAACTTGCAGTCCAGTACTTATCCTACAGTGCCACACCAGAACTGTTCTAACCATTGTCTTTGTAAATTCCCACCAAACCACTTTTTACTGATGGACCTGGATAAGAGAAAGGAGGGATGGTGGATTCTATGATTCAGTTGTGAGTGATTGTTAACAGGGTTAATTGTGAAAACTTGGAACTCTAACATGGGTATAAAATTAACCATCTTAGAAGCAGGAGGGAGATCTCACTATTATCAAGAGGAGTCAGGAGCGGGAGTGCCCCCTTTGGGCCCTGAGATTCTGTGTATTGAACAGGAAGCTGTGACACCGGAGGAGAAACAAACGAGTGGCAGAGGAGCAGGTGCATGAGAACCAGGAGCCAGAGCACAAGACAGAGCAGTGGATTCCCCAGCCCATGGAACAAGGACAGCTGAGTGACTTTGGGCAAGAGGCTTACTTCCAGAAAGGGGTATCTTCAGATACTTAATTGGGGGATGTACACTAGCTGACCCAAGGAGCTAGAGCTGAGTGCCTTCAAGCTGAGGTTTATGGTGGAGTGGTGTGCCTTGTGAATGTTTATCAGCAGCCCTAAAGAGCTTTGTAACATTGTCTGGACAGAAAGAGTCCTGCCTGTGGGCACAGTTGGGGAGAGGCTGTCCAGACTGAAAGAACTATGCCCTGACCATTTCTAACCCTGAACTGTAACCCGTTAACTTCCCTAATAATACCCATAACTGTGACTATGGGATCTCAGTTCTGTGTGTCTATTGGAATGAATTATCAAACCCAATTGAATAGATCACCACTCGTCCATCACTTGATTGTATCATTAGTGGCTTGTGTGTTGCTGTGCTACAGGAAGCTATGCTACCAGTAATTTAAATACCAGAAGGGTCTCCCATAGTCGGCAGGTTTCAGCAGCGCTTCCAGACTAAGACAAAGTAGGAAGCAAGAGAGAGAGACCACTTCTGAATGGTTAGCCACTGAAAACCTTACGAATAACAGGATCATTGTCTGATATGTTCAGGTGCCAGAAGATGAGCTCCTTAAGCTGAAAGGCACTCAAAACACAACTGGGGAAGAGCTAGCTCCTCAAACTAGAATTGCCCTCAGTGATGGAGTATGGATGGAGTAAAGCTTTCAGGACATTTGTTTGCTGATATGGAACAACTCAAAATGAGAAGAAACAGCTGCAAACACCCATTAATAATTAGAACCTGGAATGTATGAAATATGCACTCAGGAAAATTAGTTGTCAAAAATTATATGGAACATATAAAGATCAATATCCTAACCATTAGTGAGCTGAAATGGACTTATGTTGGCCATTTTGAATCTGATAATCATATGGTTTATTATGCCAGGAATGACAAATTGAAGAGGAATGGATTCACATTTGTTGTCAAAAAGAAAATGTTTAGACATTAAAGTACAATGCTGTCTGTGATAAGATAATATCCATACACTTATAAGAAAGACCAGCTAGTACCACTAATCTTCAAATTTACATAACAACCACTAAAGATAGTGAAGATGAAATTGAAGAATTCTACCAACTTCTTCAGTCTGAAATTGATCCAACATGCAATCAAGATGTATCAGAAAGTTAGAGCCAAAAAGAAGGATCAGTAGTTGGAAAATATGGCCTTTGTGATAGAAATGATATTAGAGATGGAATGGCGGAACTTCACAAGATCAGTGACTCGTTCATTGCAAATAACCTTTTTCAGTGACATAAACTATTACATACATGGACCTCATCAGATGGACTACTCAACAATCAAGTTGACTACATCTGTGGGAAGAGACAATGGAGAAGCTTAATACCATAGACAAAACAAGGCCAGGGGCCGACTGTGGAAAGACCATACACATGCAAGTTCATGCTGATGCTGAAGAAAATTAAAACAAGTCCGTGAGAGCCAGAATATGACCTTGAATACTGTTGTTGCGTTGCTGTAAGTGCTGTTGAGTTGGTTCTGACTCATAGCGATCCTGATGGGGATAAGCAGTTGGTGGATTTGAACCATCAATCTTGCAGTTAGCAGTCCAGTGCTTATCCTACAGCACCACACCAGGACTCTGACCTTGAATGTACCCAACCTGAATTTGGAGGCCATCTCAAGAACAGATTTGATGCATTAGACAATAATGACTGAAAATCAGAAGAGTTGTGTGATAACATCAAGAAAGCATACATGAAGAAAGCAAAAGGTCATTAAGAAGACAAGAAAGAAAGAAAAGACCAAAATGGATGTCAGAACAGACTCTGAAACTTACTCTTGAGTGTAGAGACACTAACACAACTAGAAGAAATAAGGAAGTAAAGAAACTGAACAGAAAATCTCAAAGGACAGTTTAAGAAGACAAAGTCAAGTATTATAATAAAATGTGCAAAGACCTGGAGTTAAAAAACCAACAGGGAAGAACATGCTCAGCATTTCTCAAGCTAAACGAACTGAAGAAAAATTCAAGAATCAGATTGCAACATCGAAGGATTTTATAGGCAAAATACTGAATGATGTAGACAGCATCAAAAGAAGATGAAAAGACTACACAGTCACTGTACCAAAAAGAATTGGTACAATGCTCAGCAATTTCAATAGGCAGCATATGATCAAGAACCATTGGTATTGAAGGAAGAAGTCCAACGTGCACTGAAGGCACTGGTGAAAAACAAGGCTCCAGGAATTGAGAGATTACAAATTGAAAAGTTTTAACAACTGATGCAATACTTGAAACACTCATTCTCCTTATGCTAAGGTGTTTGGAAGAGAACCTCCTGGTCAACTGAGTGAAAGAGCTCCATTTTTGTGCTCATTTCAAAGTAGGATAGCCAGCAGAGTGTGTAAATCATCGAACAATATGATTAATATTAGTAAAATTTTGCTGAAGATCATTTTAAATGGTTGCAGCAAGATATTGACTTGGAGCTTCCCGAAATTCAAGCTGGATTCAGAAAAGGATGTGAAACAATGGATATCGTTGCTGACACCCAGTGAATCTTGCTGAAGGCAGAGAATACCAGAAAGATGTGCACCTGTAATTTACTGCAAAGGCATTCAACTATGTAAATCATAACAAACTATGGATAACATTGTGAAGAGTCAGCATTCCAGAACTCTTAGTTGTGCTCATGAGAAACCTGTAGTTAGACCAAGAGGCAGTCATTCCAATAGAACAAAGGGATATTGAATGGTTTAAAATTAGGAAAGATGTGCGTCAGGGTTATATCCTTTCACTAAATTTATTCAATCTGTATACCGAGCAAGCAATCCAAAAAGCTGGATTATACGAAGAATGTGGCATCAGGATTGGAGGAAAACTTATTAATAACTTGTGATATGCGGATAACACAACTTTGCTTGCTGGATTTGAAATGAAGAGGACTTAACATGCTTACCAATGACAATCAAAGACTACAGCCTTCAGTATGGACTGCATCTCACTGTAAAGAAAGTAAAAATCCTCACAACACGACCAATAAATAACATCCTGACAAATGGAGCCAAGATTAAAGCTGTCAAATTCTTTATTTTGCTTGGATTCACTATCCACATTCACAGAAGCAGCAGTCAAGAAATCAAACAATGTATTGAATTAGGCAAATCTGCGGCTAAAGACTGCTTTAAAGTGTTAAAGAAGAAGGACATCACAACTAACATGTGCCTGACCCAAGCCATGGCATTCTCAGTCACCTAGTGTGGACTCTGGAGTCCTGGTGTGACACTGTAGGATAAGCACTGGACTGCTAACTGCAAGGTCGATGGTTCAAATCCACCAGCTGCTCCTCAGAAACCCTCTATGAGATCACTATGAGTTGGAACTGATTCTGTGACACTTAACAACAATACACATGTAAAAGTTAGACAATGAATGAGAAAGACCAGAGAAAATTGATGCATTTGAGTTATGGTGTTGGTGAAGAACATTGAAAGTACCACAGACTGCCAGAAAAACAAACAAATCTGTCTTGAAAGAAGTACAGTCAGAATGCTTCTTAGAAACCAGGATGGGAGACTTTGTTGTTCTTTAGGTATGTTTCAGGAGGAACCAGTTCCTGGAGAAGGAAATCATTCTTGGTAAAGTGCAGGATCAGGAAAAAAAGAGGAAAGCCCCCAACGGGATGGATTGCCATGGTGGTATAACCCAACAATAACTGAGAATGATGCAGGCCCAGGCAGTGTTGCGTTCTGTTGTGCGTAGGGTGGTGTGAGTCAGAACCAACTCAGACCTACCAACAACAATAACAACAGTTGAGAAGAGAACGTGGTGGGAGGAATGATTCTTATCATTTTATGACACCTCAGTATCTTCCTTCACTCAGGGACATTTTCTTAGTTCCTTGTTTTCTTCCTTTGTCCCCTTGGTTTTGAGTTGTGTTGATAAAATGAAAACTCAAAAAAATCTGTGTCTTTGGTGTGTTTTGTATCTTTAGTGCTTTTGTGGTATTATTTGGTGGTCACTTAATATTTGAAAGAATAATCTGAATGGATTTTGGTTGAATTGAAGAATTAGGAGATTTGGTCATTTTAAAAAGTTACTTAACTAATTTTAAATTGGTCATATGGAGTTATCTGAGAGAATCTGAAAATCCTATAAGCCATGTCCATAAACCTTTCATCTTTTTAGTGAGTGTAGATAGTTGAGAGCTGGAATAATCATTAATTACCTCATTGATTGAAATAAATATAGAGAGCTATGTGGAGGAGTTTTTAATAGGAAGAGGTTCAATTAGAGTTACTGGTTTTTCCATCTTAGTAGAATTAACGAATCAGTTTAGCAGTACCTGAGAACATTGCAGTTCCATGTGTGTCCATTTAGCACTGTGCTCCACAGAGTTTTCAATGACATATTTTTTTTAAAGTAGATCACTAGTCTTCCCCCATCCCCACCCCCTGGGCGACTCTGAATGGATTTGAACCTCAAATATATTGGTTAGCAGCCAAGCATATTAACCGTTTATACTATTCAAGGCTTCTGGTTTAGCAGAGCAAGAAGTGAAGCAGTGAGCTGGCTAATGTATACATCCCTACATGCTTAACTGGAACGGGTGATAAGAGGTGAGGCCAAATTCAAGTAAGATCTGATCTTTGCTTTCCAAAGCTTTCATCTCAATGCACAAAGCAATAAGAGAACAAATATAAAGTAGTACATTACCCAGGGAAAGAAATACAAACACTTGATAGATCCTGAAATAAAAGGAGGGTTTCTCCTTGAATTTTGAATGGATAAATGAATGCAAAAGGTCTCTATAAAGTGTTAAAATCAAAGCTGTCACCTTGACAAGGACTAAGGTGTGCCTGATCTGAGCCATGCATTTTCAATCACCTCATTTCCATGTAAAAGTTGGACAATGAGTAAGGAAGACCAAAGAAGAATCGATGCCCTTGGATTATGGTGCTGGAGAAGAATATTAAATATAACATGAGTTACTAGAAGAATGGACAAATATCTATGTTGGAAGAAGTTGAAAGAAGTCAGAATGCTCATTAGAAGTGAGGACAGTGAAACTTCATTTCACATCCTTTGGACATGTTATCAGTAAGGACCAATCCGTGGAGAAGGACATCATGCTTAGTAAAATAGAGGATCAGTGAAAAATGAGACCCTCAATGAAATGTATTGCTGCAGTAGTTGCAAGAGTGGGCTTAAACCTAACAATGATTGTGAGAATGGTCCAGGGCTAGGCAGTGTTTCCTTCTGTTCCTAGAGCTCCTAGGAGTTGGAACTAACTTGGTATAACACCTAACAACAATTGCTTTACTTCACTCACTGTCTCAGTGTCCTGAGAAGACTTGGCCTTCCTGAACCTTCTTTAACCTCCATTCAGCATTGCTTGGGAAGCACTGAGGATATGATGGGTACCATATAAATTCCTAGCAGAGACTGAATTGCCCCATATCAGCTCTGCTGCCTTTAGGCAACCAATTGCTTGTTTTCTCCTGCAATTTTACCCACTCCCATAATGTCAACAGTTTAAAACTAAAACAATTCCCAGAAATACAAATAAAATATCAAAGTTGATGCTGTCTTTCCACTTGGATAGTTTTGCCAAATGTTCAAGAATGCATAGTTGGTCCTTGTATAATGGAAAGTATATTTATATTATAAACCCTTTCTTTTACATTGTGGGAAAGATAAAAAGAAAATGAATAAATAGAGAATGAGTGGAACTTTTGTAGCCTCTCTTTTGTAGCCTCTCTTTATGTGGCAATATGGAGTGGCTAGGCTGAGCTTGTTGGGAGATAGAGCAAGGTTCAATACAACGTTCAACACAATGGTAAAAGTGCATTTGTTCACAGAGCTCAACGCCAGGATAACAACTCCCATGGCACTATTCTAGCTTCCACCACACTCCACTTCTTCCTCTCTGAAGGTTTATTTAGTATGAATTCTGAATGGGAGTTTCTTTCTTTTCATCTTTGGTTTCAGGTTAGCTCATTGTTCAGAGATTACTGGAACTAAAGTCAGCCACACCCACAGTTTTCTTGGTGATGGGTGGAGAGCAAACATCTGGGAGAATTCAGCATGACTTCCACATCCATCTGGCCTTCTGGTTTCCACTGACTCCTTGGAGACTAGGCAATCAAATATGTTGGGTGTTCCTTGCAGGTATCAGGAAATTATGACTCAAAAAAACCCATGACAACATGACAGTACCAAAGCTTTCCAAAAACTGCAAAAGAACATCTCCAAAAAACACCTCTGCAAGGAGTCTTTCCAAAAATGCACGTCAATGAAGCTAGGCCAGGGTTTCTCAACTCTGAAAGAGCCTCAATTTACCCAAAAAGGTACTATGTATGTGTTAAAGCTAAGATGGTTTTTATTGCAATGAATCTTTATAATAAAAATCCATATATGCAATAAAGCAACTTGGGGACGAAGATGAGGCCTAATGGATGAAATAAATAGCACATTCTTGGAATCACTGACATTGAGGTTCCTTCTCTGCACTGACCTCAGAATACTTCAATCCCACTTTCCTAAAATGCAAAGGAAACGGCTGGAAAGAGGGTGTGTGTGTGTGGTTGGGCAGGGAGTGGCACTCATGTGTCCAGAAGAAGGCCGTGTGTGAGTTTTCCAGGAAAAGGAAAGCTGTATGATAGCCTTGAGCAAATTTGGACCAGTCACTATCACAGAAGATAGTTCTCAGTTCAGAGCAGTATTCTGAGAGGTTCTACCTCACACCTCCTCTCTGGGGTAATCTCAGAGCAGTATTCTGAGAGGTTCTACCTCACACCTCCTCTCTGGGGTAATCTCTGAGCTGTTTCTTAAAAAACCAAGAGTTCTCTTTCTGGCTCTATACAGTTCAGATGACTTTGTTACTGAGCATGTGGTCTGGGACCAGCAATATGGGAATCACCTAGGAGTCTGTTTAAAAAGACCCACGTCTCTGAACCTGATTCTGCACTTTAACAAGTTCTAGGAGTAGTGCTGTAGGATATGCACTGGACTGTTAGCCACAACATCGGCAGTTCAAACTCACCAGCCTTTCCTCAGAAACCCTATCCAGGATCACTGTGAGTTGGAACTGACTTGACGGCACTCAACAAGGTGACTTTTATGCACATTCGAGTTTGAGAAGCACTAGTGTGTGGCAGTGTCCTCCTTACAAATTGCTCATATAGGAGTCAGAGCCTACAGCACCGCCCAGAGCTGCCTCCATCCGAGGAGCTCCAGGGTGTCCCCCCTGCCCTCCTTTCTGAATGAGCAATCAACACAACTTTCTACAGCCAGACATTCCCATTTCATCTTCACCATTACCATCCAGAATTAGAGCGCCATTGCATCTCCATAGACCTGGTGGTGCAACAGTTAAGCTCTCAGCTGTGAACTGAAAGCTTGATGGTTCTGAAAGGTATGAAACAACAGCTTGGCAGGCATGGTGCTCTGAAATCTGGGGCCTCCACACCACCAGCCTCATTTACTATCTCCATCAGCCTGGATACAGCTGGAATGTTGTTGTCAGGTGCCATCGAGTCGGAACCGACTCATAGCGACCCCATGCACAGCAGAA
>NW_006408523.1:18268563-18286013 GCF_000296735.1 Chrysochloris asiatica | reverse complement strand
CTTCCTCTCTGAGTATCATTGGCTCTTGTTCATATGGTATCTCTTGAAATGGTTGATAGGACCAGCTTAGGAGTGAGAGTGGACTCAGAGGTCAGCTGTTTGGGCTCATGTCCCAGCTCTGTCATTAACTAGTCTGGTGAACTTTGACAAGTTTCTTAACCTCGCTGTGCCTCACTATCATCATCTGTTAAGAGGGATAATTTTTAGGCTCCTGGACTATGAGCCACAAGGTCAGCAGTTCAAATCCACCAGCTGCTCGCTGGAAACCCCATATAAAGTTGTTATGAGTCAGAAAGGATTGGATAACACTTAACAGTAACATCTCATAAGATTGTTGTAAGAGTTATATGAGTTGACATGTGACATAGGTTTGACATAATGTAAGTGCCATATATGAGGAGTTTCAAAAAGTTCATGGAAAAACTGAATTGAAGGCTTACTGTTAGTGGGATTTGTAGCAAAAGCAAGAAAGGTGGTGTTTTCTGATCTGCCACAACCAGCGTGTCCCAGAGTGGTCATCTTGGGTGTGACGGAGTGAGTGCAGGCTCAGAGGAATGCTCCCATCACAAGGGTCTGGCTGATCGTCAGAGATAAAGGTGCAAACATTTTTTTCCTGTTCATTTGCCTTTCTCTGTGAACCTCCACTCTGGTGACTAGAGGGGGTGCCTGAGTGTGTGGACACCCTCCCCCTGACCCCCAGAGCATTCTACTATGCACATACACAGATCTGAAAAGACTCCTGGGCCCTGAATCAAAGAAATGGGAGGAGTCAGCAGGTACAGCTTAAAATAGGAGGGTCTTAAAAACTGGCTTGGGCCAGCCCTGGGCTATTATTTCTCACTAGGAGAAACACCTGAATGGGCTTGAGGAGAGGGGAGAACAACAGACAAAATATGAAAAAGGCTGAAAATTAAATCTTGAGTTATGTCATAAGGATAAATGGTAACATCTTGACATTTCTCAGGCAGCCTTGAAGACAAAAAGCCAAAAAAGGGACATGAAAGTCTTACTCATACTTTGCTTTTTTGTTTTCTATTTTGGAGATTAAAGACTTTAGTGTCCAATCTGTTGTGTTACTTATTTATTTATTTTGCTCTGTTTTTGTTTTACTTTGTTTTGGTTTTGGTCCCTCTTTCACCTTGGGAGTGGGGGAGCCTCTTTCTCTCCCTACATAACCCAAGAAGAGACAGAAATTACAGTCATATAGCCAAGCTACAATCACACCCTATAAAATCCCACCATCCAGACAAAAGCCAATGCCAGCTGCTATATACCAGATTGATAGATAACACTTGCTAAAGTTGAGTAATAAGAGAAGTGAAAAGGGAAGCTCATCTCCTGATCACTTCTACCAGGACGCAATCAGAAACTTTAATAAAATATCAACATACATTCATCTAATTGTTGAAAATACAGTTAATTATTGAAAATGCCCAAAAAGCAACAGAAGATCTCAGTTCATGTCCATATACAAGATAGAGTAACTGAAACAAATGAGCTGGAGGTAGACTTAGACTTCTCATTGGAAAGAGAGCAGGCTTTGGAACTGCCTGATAAGGAATTCAGGAGAATGATATTGAGGTGCATCCAATTGATCCACAGAGTGGTTGAGAAACATAAAGAAAAAGTCAGGAAAATGCTACAGGAACAATCAGATAACATAGAAATAGCACTGGAAACCATTCAAAATCTGCAAAAAGAGGTCCAAATGATTAATAATATCAGAAATGGGCAATACACTGAAAGGGCAAAGGAGTAGAATTGAAGAGATGGAAGCCAGAACCAGCAAGCTTGAAGACAAATCTCTCAATACTGCTAAGATAGAAGAGCAAACAGAAAAAAACAATTAAAAAAAGTCTGAAGAAAGTCTAAGATTTATGTGGGACAACATGAAGAGGAATAACCTGAGGATTATTGGGGTTCCAGAACATAAAGAATTCCAGAAGACCACAGAGGAAATAGTTGAAGTGCTGCTGGAAGAAAATTTCCCTAACATCCTGAAAGATGAGAAGATAAGCATTCAAGAAGATGAATGACCCCCAGGAAGAATAGAGCTCAAAAGAAAATCACCAAGATGTATCATAATCAAGCTCTTCAAAATCAAAGGGGAGAATCTTGAAAGCAGCTAAGGAAAAGAAGAGTGCTACTTACAAAGGCAAGCAAATAAGATTAGGCTCTGATCTCTCAGCAGAAACCCTGCTAGGAAGAAGGCGATGGGGAGACATATATAAAACTCTGAAAGAAAAAAAACTGTCAACCAAAAATCTTCTACCCAGCAAAGCTGTCAATCAAATACAACGGTGTCATCAAAACATTCCAGGAAAAATAGAAGCTAAGGACTTTGTCAAAGCCAACCCCCCATTTAAAAACATCCTAAAGGGATGGACTGAGAACCAACAAGAACAGACAACAACCAGAGATTGACATATGTGGCAGCACCACCCGGAACTCAATCGACAGATGGAAGAGTCCAGAACAGAACAAAACTACAAGAACAAATTCAGAGGCTCTAAGATGTCAGTCTTGATCAAAACAATTACAATGTGAAAGAAAGAAAAAATATAGAAACAGAGATCCAGGTAATGAGGAGGTCAGGTAGATTGCAGGATAAAGGAGATTGTTTTAAATGGAGGGAAAAGTAAATAGAATATAGGGTAACCTCAAAGAAAATTAATATTTCACAGCATATTAAGAAAATGAAAATCCAAGAGCATGGAAACATTAAAATTATGAAGAAACTAACAAGAAAGAACACACACAAAAAAAACAAAAAACATGAACTCAGCACAGGAAGGCATGCAGAACAAAGAAACCAGCAACAACACACAAAAAAACAAACATAAGGACAGAAATTAATTCATACCTTCCAATAATTATATTAAATATCAATGGATTATTTAATCAGCAGTTAAGAGACAAAGAATGACAGAATGGATAAGAAAACAAGATCCTTCAATATGCTGTTGGCAAGAGACACACCTTACACACAAACACAAAAACAGATTAAAGGTTAAAGGATGAAAAAAAATATACCAAGCTAATTGCAATTTTAAAAAAGAGCAGAAGTGGCAATACTAATCTCTGATAAAATAAACTTTAAGGCAAAAGCCAGTATAAGAGATAAAAAAGGACATTTGCGTATGATTAAAGGGGAGTCCTAGCATGGCACTGTGGGTTAATGTATCAGACTGCAAGGCCGTTTGAACTGCAAGGTCGGCAGTTCAAGCTCACCAGTTGCTCCTCAAAAACCCTATAAGGGTCACGATGGGTCAGAACCAACTCGACAGGACTTCACAACAACACCAACAAAGGGTCAATTGAACAAGATGATATGACCATAATAAATATCTATGCTCCCAATGAAAGAGCCCCCCAAAATATAAAGCAAATTCTAATAGAATTGAAGAAAAAAATAGACAAATCTACAATAATGTTGTTGTTAAGTGCCGTCGAGTTGATTCCGACCCATAGCTATCCTGTATAGGGTTTCCAAGGAGCAGCTGGTGAGCTTGAACCACCGACTTTGCAGTTCAAACGACTTAGCAGTCTGACGCATTAGCCTACAGCACCACACTAGGACTCCCTACAATAATAGTGAGAGATTTTAATATACACTACTTTCAAAAAAGGATAGAACAACCAAAAAGAAACTCAACAAAGACACAGAGGAACTAAACAACGCAATCAACCAACTTGACCTCATAGATGTGTACAGAGCATTCAACCCAACAATAGCACAATATTCGTTCCTTTCCAGTGCACATGGAACATTCTCCAGAATAGACCATGTGTTAGGCCACAAAAGATAATGGAATATTTTCCACAAAGTTTTGAGGACCCCTCAAAGACACTTGGTATTTTTTTAAAATTCTTATTCAAATTGGTATTCCTAGTGACTAGCATAGTGCTTGGCCTGGAAGAAGTGCTCAAGAAACAAGATGTTGAATGATGAAATATAGTATAGTGCTTGCTTGAGTTTGTTTTATTCGACCAACTGAATATTTCTGTGATGTCCATATAGTGTGCATTAAAGCCCCATGTGATAATTGAGAAATGGGCCTAGAGAGCTTCCTTCACCTAAGATCAGACAGCTAGCTCCTCATGGAGGCAGGGTTAGAGCCAGAATTCTTTGCAGCTTGTTATTTATGTGGTACCAACACCTCTACTATCACATCTGCTGAATGGAAATAGAGTGGTAGTGTCTAATCATCAAAGGGGTCTAGTCGTAAAAACCTTCATCTTAAATTTCTTATTGCTGAAGACCAGTGACGGTGCTCACCCACCCAGAGAGCTGGGCTTTGCTCTCTCTACCCTCTCTCACCCAGAAGAGTCCTTCCTAAATGCATGTCCATTCCAATTTCATAGAGTCTGGCTAACAAAAAGTCATTAGGATGCACGCACCAACTTGACAATTATTTATCAAAATGCTAGAGTTTTTTTTCGAATACAGACTACTGAAAACTGGGAGTTTGTGTGTGTGTGTTTTTTTGCTAAATATTCATGGTATGCATTTTCATTATTGCCAAGAAAAAGAATTCTCACCAGCACAATGACCAAACTAACCCAGATGCTATTATTTCATTCACCTTAAATTTATTTTTGTTTTGAGTATATAAATGAACACTCATCGAATATGACAAGCCCAGTAAATACTTTGTATTGTTTTTACTGAAAGGTGGGAGGGGGGAGGAATCCACTTTAATTTGAATACTAAACCATCCAGAATATCTAGCTGAAAACATGGTTTTATTATTTGCATTCTTAGGATTGGCTTGTTATGCTTTTGGCATATCTACTGATATCACTTGCAATATTTTTTCATTTCATATATTAATATTTAATATTCTTTAAACATTGTTCAACCTTAATGGTTGTCTAATTTCTGTTTTTCATCCACAGAGAAGCTATTAATTTATGAGCATATAGGGCAGTAAGTAATAATTTGCATGAATGCCTTGAGCAGATATGCTTCCATAGGCCGCCCAAAGCATACTCTAGAAGGAATGATACCATCTATTGGCCAAGCTCCAATGAACATTGCTTTACAAGAAGCAGAAAGAAAAAAAAAAAAAGTTTTTTAATCCATAAAGAAGTCTACTAAGTGAAAAATCAACAGAGATGACAGGAACCGGTTTATTTCTGCTTCTTTTTTCTTTTGTGTTATACTACAGTTCCCTGTTGGGGAAGAATTATGAAATAGCAAAGCAAGAAGCCAAAGTGTTTTAAAGAGCTATGGAAAACTCATCCCTAACTATGTCCAGAACTTTACTCTTTACCCAGTCCCTCTATCATTAAAGAACTATGCCCACCCATTGCCATCTCAGCTAACCCAAAATCAGGTCAGCTGGGTCAAAAAAAAAAAAAGAACCAAACATCTGGATAGAGCTGAGATCCATTCAATATTGCTTCCTTCCTGTTAGTGTTACTTCATGTTGTGTAGATTTGACAAATGGTTTTGTGCTGCACAATTCACGGTTAAATATTCATCTTGGCATTGGAGAGGTCTGATTGCACATTTGGAGGTCAGAGGTTTCTTTAAATTTGAAAGTCATCTATTTAATTACTCTTAAAGCAATTGGACTCCAGTTATAGTCCATAAAGGTGTGGGGCTGGTTCCCCTTGGGCCAGGAAGTCAGGATATAGACAATCACAGTTCCCATAAATTCTGGCCCAAATTTCCCACCCTCCCTAATGCCAGTGTCAGGCTTGTAGAGTCTCCTTTCCTAAAATCTGAGATTTATAGTCACTTAAGGACAGATGCCAGGCTGGCACCCCAAGGTCGGTAATTAAGACAGTTACTCACGCCATTTAGAAAAGACAAAATAATTTTTCTCCAATTATCTGCATGTTACAGTTGGTCTTTTCTTTTCAAGTAGCTACGTGATTGCTATAAGTCTCTTTTTTATTTATTTTTTCCCCATCTTGGGCAAGGCTTATAGGTAATAGAAGTCATTTAATAAGATTTAGAATTAGTGCCCACATTAATAAAATTTCACCTCATCATCTAGTATTTTGATATTCAGAAAACTTATTTAATAGAAGAAACAACTTTCTTAGCTGTTCAGGAAGTGAAACTACTTATTCTGATCCAGTGAAACCCAAGAGCCAAAATTGTTCGCCTGACTGTAAAACTATATCCCTGCTTTTATTTTCTCTAGTGTGCAATTTACATCATGGCTACTAACTTCCTAAATGTGTTTTTTCTTATAAAATACTGAAACAAAACTCATGGTTTGCGGTGGAGTCACTTCAGTTCTGGCTCACGGAGACCTCATGTGTATGAAAGTAGAACCATGCTTGCTAGGGTTTCCAATGCCTGATTCAGAGGAAGGAGATGGCCAGACTTTTTTTGCTCACACACCTCTGGGTACGCTTGAACCTTCAACCTTTTGGTTAATAGTCAAGCCTGTTAACTATTTGCAGCATCCAGAGACTTTGAAACAAAATTCCCAAACCCACTGCCACCATATCAACCCAGATTCATAGCAACACTATAAGGTCTAGTAAAACTGCTCCATACAGTTTCTGAGGCTATAAATCTTTATGGAAGCTGACTACCTTGTCTGTATCCTACAGAGCAGTAGATGGGTTTGAACCACTGACCTCAAGGTTAACAGTCCAATGCTTAGCCCACTGATCTACTACGGTACCTTTGAAACAAACTTGCTGTGTGGCTGTTATTGAGTCCTGTCGGATAAGTTCTGACTCATAGCGACACTGCATAGGATTTCCTAGGAGCAGCTCGTGGTTGAATTGCATTAGCAATCCATTGGAAATAAAATCGTTAAGTGTCGTCGAGTAGGTTTCAACTCATAGAAACCATGTATAGGATTTGTAGTGCTTAAATGATAAGTATATTCTTTTTTAGGGATTCAGGAGAAATTTTGTTTGCTTTGAACTAAAATGTTTATGAATCTGAATCATGAAAGCATACATCTGTGTATAAATGTGTCCATGGGTGAGTAATATGTTGCTGAACACACAATAAATTGTAACATTTCAACCAGTTCTGTCTATAGGGTCTCCATAGGATAAAACACAGTCCTGGGGTGGCGCTGTGGGCTAATGCGTCAGACTGCAAAGTCATTTGAACTGCAAGGTCAGTGGTTCAAGCTCACCAGCTGCTCCTTGGAAACCCTATATAAGGTCGCTATGGGTCGGTATCCATTCGACGGCACTTAACAACAACATAGGATAGAACAACACTGCTCCATAGGGTTTCCAAGGCTGTAATCCTTACAGGCGCACTGACCGCAAGGTCGGTTTGAACCACAAAGTTGGCAGTTCAAACTCACCAGTTGCTCCTTGGAAACACTATACAGTGTCGCTATGAGTCAGAACTGACTTGGCAGTACTTAACAACAACAGTTTCAAGGAGTGGACTGTTACAGCTTTCTCCCATGGAGCAGCTGGTGGGTTCAAACTGCTGACCTTTTGGTTAGATGCCGAGCTTTTAAACACAGAGCCATCATGGCTCCTTTCCAATTTATTAAAAAAGTTTTGTCATTTGACATATCAAATATAAAAGCTGAGTTTAAGACTTGTTAAAAATGTGGGGTTTGCGTACTGGAAACATATGAACATACAATACCAATTTAGCATCATTTGTTGAAAATGAGCATATTTTCTTTCACGTAAATAATAATAATTTAAAACAGCTTCTCCTATACCCTGGGCTTTGGATGTAATAGGGTTCACTGTTTATGGGTCAGAAAAGAAAATTAAGCCATGGAGAAGAAGGCACCGGATTAAAGGGACTCCTTCTAAAATATACTGATCCAGTTCTAACTCATAACAGTAGCATCTTTGGCTTTGTTTATCTAGAGTATTGGTTGTCACACAATGTCATGCCAAGCAGGTGTCTAGATCAGTGTTGAGGTGTTGCTCATATTAACAGACAGTTGTAAGTTATTTTGCTTGGAAATGGGGAGAGATTAATGAAGACAGAATCCAGACCACCCCATAACAACGTCATTGCCTTTGTCTTCATTTCTTGGGGCTGCTGCTGGAACAGAAATGCCCTAAATGGTGGTTTTAAAGAATAGTTCAGGAAGCTGTTGATGCATGCCATCAAATCGGTTCCTACTCGTAGTGACCCTGTACACTACAAATCTTTACAGAAGCAAAAAGCTTCATCTTTCTCACACTGAGTGGCTGGTGGGTTCAAACTGCTGAGCTTGCATTTAGTAGTCCAGCACATAACCCTCTACGCTACTAGGGTATCTTGTTCAGGAAGCTAGAAGCCTAAATTCCGGGAATTTGCTCTAGGGGAAGGAAGGGTTTCTCTTTCTGTATTTCGTTCCTTTGGTGGAATACACTAGCCCCAGCTTCTGTAACTCCTGCGTTCCTTTTCTTTTTGGTAATTTTCATGTGGCATTTCTATTTCCTCCATCTGTGCTTGCTTCTCTGTGTCCATTCTGCTCTTCTCATACTCCAAATATGCACCAGGTCTAAGACACATAGATATGGCCTCATTAACACCACAAAGAAGTCCATATCTCCAAATGGGATTACATCCACAGGTATGATGTTATTGTTACCATGGAGTTGGTTCCAACCCATAGCGACCCTATGCACAATAGAACCAGACACTGCCCAGTCCTGTCACATCCTCACAATTGTTACACTTGAGCCCATTGCTTCCGCCACTGTGCCAGTCCATTTCCTTGGGGTCTTCCTCTTTTTTGTTGACCCTCCAATTGACCAAGCACGAAGTCCTTTTCCAGGGACTGGTCCCTCCTGATAATATGTGCAAACTATGAGAGACAAAGTCTCATCATCCTGTCTTCTAAGGATCATTCTGGCTGCACTTCTTCCAAGACACACAGATCTGTTTGTTCTTCTGGCAGTCCATGGCACTTTTCATATTCTTCTCCAGCTCCATAATTCAAAGGCATCGATTCTTTTATGATCCATCACTGTCCAACTTTTACATGGAGGTAATTGAAAATATCATGTGAATCCTAGTCCTCAAACTGGTATCTTTGGTCTTTAACACTTTATTGTTGATGTTGTTGTTAAGTGCTGTAAAGTCAGCTCCAACTCATAGGGACCTTGTATAGGGTTTCTGAGGAGTGACTAGTGATTTTGAATGCCAACCTTGCGGTTAGCAGTCCAGTGCTTATCCTACAGCACCACACCAGGACCCATTTAACACTTTAAGGAGGTGTTTTGTAGCAGATTCACCTAATGAAACACGTCATTTTATTTTTTGATTGTTGCTTCAATGAGTGTTGATTGTGGAGCTGAGCAAGACGAAGTCATTGATAACTTCTATCTATTCTCTGCTTGTCATGATGTTATTTATTGGTCCAGTGATGAGGATTTTCATTTTCTTTATATGGAGGTGTAACTCATACTGATGGCTGTAGTATTTGATCATCATCAGTCAGTATTTTTAAGTCCACTTCACTTGCAGCAAATAAGATTGTTTCATCTGCATATACACACGTATAGAGGTTAGGATCCCAACACATATTTTGGGGAAACACAATTCAATTCATACACGTTTTCCACCTACATTCTAAAAGCCTCTTTTGAGTGGTGTCCCAGCTAAGTTCCATGCTAATGAAGCCCATATCACCTGGTCACCACATCACAGATCGGTGAAGGATAGTCAATGCCCTTGTGCATGACTGTGTTGGCTGATTTAATAGATACTTCCATTTTCTTTTTCATTCTACCAACGGATAACATTTGAGTAAGTAAAGAAGACAAAGATAGATGAAGAAATCACAAATAGTGAGTCTGCATCTTGCATATTACCAAGAAGATGCCAGGAGCACTTTTTAGCACCAAAGGCAAGGTGATTGTCCAAATGTGTTTAAATCCATTCTACAAATAATAATAAAAACCAGTAAGGGTTATGGACTGTGTGGTTAATTGCCTCAATGAACAACTTTCCTCACTTGCCATGAGACGAGAACTGGATGAGGCCTGGCTTCTATTACTAAACATTTGATTAAAGATTTCATAGAAGAATGCTGATCAAAAGAGGAAACGTATAGAACAGAATTTCAAGTTCTCATGGACTTCAGACTTTCTGGAGTCATGGAGACTGGATAAACCTCTGAAACTATTGCTCTTAGATAGTCTTTAAACATTAAACCCAAAGTATCCTCAAAGTCATCTTTAAAAAGGTACACATACCTTAGTGTAATCAATTATTTGAGATTTAAAAAAAAAAAAAAAAGCTGCATTTACCCAAGGACAAAGTTCTGAAGGATTAAGAAAGAAGGAGGAATGGAAACAGGAAACACAGGGAGGAAGTGGGGAAAGCGATGTTACATTGTATGGATTGCAATCAGGGACATGAAGCAAAATGTGTTCATTGTTGAATGTAAAACTTTAAAATGTCAATTGTTGAATGTACAAAAGAGAACTGGCTCTGTAAATCTTCACCTAATTCATAATAAAAAGTTTTTTTTTAAATCTAAGAACAGCAATTCAAAAGATAAATAAATTCAAAAAATAAATGTAACAGGAAAAAGTTCAATGAAAACAATAAATTCTAACTTCTATTTTAGCAATGAACTCTGGATTATTCATGCTTACTTTTTGATAGTACATACAACATACCTTGCACTTGATAGCATTACCTGTAGAGAGGAGGTGGCGGTGGGGTTATTTCCATGTCAAATGACAGGATTTCTTATTTTTTATAGAACTCAAGATTGGCTAGTAGTATTACAAATTCTACCAGGTGGTGGTTCATGGCAGGTTAGAGTTTTCTGGAAATTTTAAGACTTCTAAGTAAAACTCAGGAAAAAAAAAAGTCTTCCAAAGCATTAAAAGAATTCCATGTTCAGATGTTTCCTAAGTGTAATAAAACAACACTAGAAAGCATTTGTTGAAAATGAAACTGTACTAGTTACTTTTAGAGGGTTTTTTGTTGTTGTTTTTTAAATTTTGAAATGAAGTTAACTATTTTTAGGTGAGAACTGTATTTTAATATGTGTTGCTAAGTGCCATCGAGTCAGTTCTGTATAGGGTTTCCAAGAAGCGACTGGTGGGTTTGAACCACCAACCTTGTAGTTAGCATCCAGTACTTATCCAGGACTCCATTTTAGCACATGGTGGTGGTTATATGCTGTGGAGTTGGTTCCAAGTCATAGTGACCTTATGTTGAAGCTGTAAATCAAACCCACCAACCTTGTAGTTAGCATCCAGTACTTATCCTACAGTGCCAGGACTCCATTTTAGTACATGGTGGTGGTTATATGCTGTGGAGTTGGTTCCAAGTCATAGTGACCTTATGTTGAAGCTGTAATTCTTTAAGGAGAAGAAAGTCTCATCGTTCTCCCTTGGAGCACCTAATGGACTCAAACTGCTGCCTCTGTGGTTAGCAGTCCAATGTATAACCCACTATGCTATCAGGGTTCTGTATTTTAACATATGTTGTTGTTGTTAAGTGCTGTCAAATTGGTTCCAACCCATAACGATCCTGTATAGGGTTTCCGAGGAGCGGCTAGTGGGTTTGAACCGCTGACCTTGCAGTTCAAACTGACCCTGCCGTCCAGTGCATTAACCCACAGAGCCACACATTGCCACAGGTTTTAAATGTTAGCAATAGTCATTGATATAGATATTGATATTGATATAGATCTGTTTGGGAAGCAAGAGTGAATAAAACCATTTGTTCTTTTAAATATTTTGAATATTTCCTTCTCAAATAACAGTTCTAATCTTATTTTACATTATCTTTATAAAGGGAATTCATTCAGCAGAGACAACTTCAAAGTTCATTTATACCAAATTCTGAATTACTGATTTTTAAATGAGTTTTAAGAATCAACTCTTCAGCTATCACCCAAAGGAAATGACATGCTTCAGGAATACCTACGTTTAGCCAGGCCACACTGGATTTTATAAACCAGAATTGAGATATGTTGAGTAGCAAATAAAGCAGGAAAGTCAATGTTCCACTCTGCTCCACTAACAACGGGCCAGGCTCGCGTCTCGATTCTGGAGCTACAAAGCCGACAGGTACGGTCACTGCCCTTACTCCGATGCTGAACTATAGTTCTTACACTTTTTCCATATTTCTAGTTTCACAGAGAATTTACTCCATCTCTGATTATTCTGTAATTCCTAACAATGCCAGCTACCCCTACTGACAGTCCGACATTCAGGACAATTTTCAAGCACCATTCTACATACTCTTCCTGATCTCCTGAACATAAACTTGTTGGCCCTGTGGGATAAAGCATTGGACATAAGGTCGGCAGTTCAAACTCACCAGCCACTCCTTGGAAACCCTATACAGGGTTGCTATAGGTCAGAACCAACTCAACAGCACTTAACAACAACATAATGGTATATATATATACATGTGTGTGTGTGTTTGTTGTTATTGTCAAGTCAGTTCCAACTGACAAGGTGGTTCAAACCGACCTGTGGTCTAGTGCTTACCCTACAGTGCCACACCAGGATATATATATATTGTTGTTGAGTGCCTTTGAGTCGATTCCGACCCATAGTGACCCTGTATAGAGTTTCCAAGGCTGTAAATCTTTACGGGAGCAGAAAGCCTCATCTTTCTCTCACGGAACGGCTGGTCGTTTCGAACTGCTGACCTCGCAGTTTGCAGCCCGATTCGTAACCACTACACACACACACACACACACACACACACACACACACACACACATATATATATATATGAAGCTCTGCTAGCGTAGTTGTTACTAATCGGGCTGAGAACCGTAAGGTCAGCAATTCGAAACTACCAGCTGTTCCATGGGAGAAAGATGAGGTTTCCAGCTCCTGTAAAGATTTACAGATTTGGAGACCCTATACAGGGTCTCTAAGAGTTGGAACCGACTCACAGCACATAATCAATCCTTCCATATGCATGTGTATAGCATATATATCAGTTATCTATTGCAACAATAATAATCATAAAACTTCAATGGACTCTAACAATACACATTACGCTCATGATATGGGGCAAACCAATCTGGTTTACACTCAGCTAAGGCTAGGCAGCATGATGGTAGATAGATTTGTTGATTTGGGCTAGGCTTCCTGACATGCTTACAATGGAGACAGTGGTGGATGACTATTGGCTGACCTAGAACAACCCAGCGCATAAATGAGACTAGCCCTGGCATGTCCTTCTCATGGAGATGACAGAAGGTAAGAGTAAGCAAACCCAATAATCCAAGGGTTTTAAAGTTTTCACTTATATAACATCTGTTAGCATCCTACTGGCCAAAACAAATCACATGGCCCAGTTCAGTATGTTGTCATGTTCCGTGGCATTGGTTCCGACTCATAGCGACCCTGTACAGGGTTTCTGAGGCTGTAAATCTTTACGGGAGCAGAAAGCCTCATCTTTCTCCTGCAGAACAGCTGATAGTTTCAAACTGCTGACCTTGTGGCTCACAGCCCAATTCATAACCACTACGCTACCAGAGCTCCTTCAGTTCAGAATGGAAGCATCATATATATACAGTACGACAACAAACATTATGTATGCAAGAACTAGTCAAGGACTGGGGCCATATTTGTAAACCACTACATGTGAACAAGACTAAGAATCCCAAATGTAAATTACTTTTATTTTTAAATATGTAAATCAATGAATAAGAATTCTATTTCACCAAAATGCCTAAGGTTGTTGTTGTTGTTATTTAGGGCCATCACACTGATTCCGACTCATAGAGACTCTGCATAAGGTTTCCAAAGAGGGGCTGGTGGGGTTGAACTCCCAAGCTTTCGGTTAGCTGTCCAGTGTGTATCCCACAGCACCACACCAGGATGGTGTCCTATATTTTGGAGGATCTCAACAAAATGATAAACACCATTCTACTGAACTTAGTCCTGGTCAGTCCTTCCACGATCATTCTCTATTATTCAGGAGACACTCAAAGAAAGATAGGGGCAGCTCGAAAGCCAACCTGAGTCCCAGGATCATGGTTCCTACAGGATTTGACATAGAGAACAACAGACAATGTGTCACCTCTGGTTTGATTGTTGGAAGCAGGTGATAGGTAAATACAAATGCCTACGATTACCCAGCAGCTTAAACAGAAGAGGTCCACATTGTATCTACCAGCTGAGAAACATTATACCTCTGGCCCCAGTCACTGTAGCATGCCCAGGGAAGGTAAGGAATCCCTTTCCTTTCAGGACCTTAGCATATAACTCTGATCCTCAGCAGGTGTGGCGCTGTGGGTTAATGCGCCAGACTGCAAAGCCGTTTGAACTGTAACGCTGATGGTTCAAGCTTACCAGTTGCTCCTCAGAAACCCTATACAGGGTCGCTATGGGCCAGAACCAACTTGATGGCACTTAACAACAATCAAGACTAACTCACTAAGTCTGTAAATGTTGATTGTGTTAATTAAGGGAGCAGTGTCATGAGGAGCACCAAAGAACATCAGGGAATGAGTATAGCCTAGTCAAGGTATATATAGCCCTTGACAGGAATTTGACTAAGCTTTATTGCCCATAAAATGGGTAAGTGCCACATTGATTATACATCATTGAAAACAAAAGAGGTTCTCTTTGTATATATCCCCAGGTGAGTCAATGAGAAAAGCAATTTCAATGGTTAAATACTCAACAAAATTATATAACAAGGGGGCCTCCAAAAGTGCAAGGATATTTTCCATTTCCTTTTCATTCTACTTTCTTGTGAACTTTTTTGAAGCCCCTTGTAGATGCTTAACAGAAAAATTCAAAAATTGCTGTTTATTCTCCTAAAAGACTGGGCCATTCATTACTAAAGGAGTTGTCATCAAAATTGATTTCAGCATTTAATGTGTCATCATCATGCCTCAAAGATGAGAATCATGTTTTGGTGTGTACTTTTCCATTATTGCCAAAAGGAAAGGCGGAGGAAGAGAAGAAATTCACACTATAGGGGCCATGGTCTTAGACTCTGATATACAAATGACAGGACCACGACCACAGGGAAACAGGTCACTCACTGGTTCTGCGCTCAGGGCCAGTGTGCAATGAAAACACAGGCCTTCTAGTTCAGAAGTCTAGGAATATCAAGAAGAGAACTGGCAGACAGTAAAGCAAGCGTGGACAGTGGGCCCGTGTGACAGACAACACAGGACACATGCTCATGAAGCTAGCCATGCCTTCCCTTTCTTCCCATGGTGAAAAAAAAAATCATTACAAAAATATGCAAATCAGCCCCCTGCTTCCAAGTCATGGCAGGAGTAATGCTTCATTTCTGTTGTTGTTGTGAATGCCGCATAGGATTTCTGAGGCCACACGTTTTTGTGGGAACAGAAGGCCTCATTTTTCTCCCAAGGAGCAGTTGATGGGCTCAAACTTCTGACCTTGTGGTTGGCAGTCCCATGCTTATCATACAAAGCCTACAAGTTCCCTAACTTTTCATTAAGGCTTATAAAATTTAATGCGGTTGTCCTTGTTAAGTGCTGTGTAGTCAGTGCCAAGTCATCGCAATCCTGGGTAAGGTTTCTGAGGATCAACTGGTGGGTTTGAACTAACAACCTTGTGGTTAGCTGCCCAGTGCTTACCCTACAGTGTTCACCAGACTGAAATAGAGAACCAGAGATACAGTTGCAACAACAACAACAACAAAGCAAACAAGAAGGAAATCAAATAGATTTCAAGGACAAAAAATAAATAAAAATAAACCTAACTTATAAAAAACCAACCCTAAAAACTTATTTCTAGCCTTAGCCCAACCTTTATCCCTAACACTAACTAACCTAGTCTTAACCATAACCTTAACATCTTGGTGTGCCGTAGAATCAGTTCAGTCATAGTGACCCTGCATAGGTTTTTTGAGGCTGTAAATCTTTATAGGAGCTGAAAGCCTCATCTTTTTCCTATGGAATGGCTGGTAGTTTCGAACTGCTGACCTTGAGGTTAGCAGCCTTACTCATAACAACTACAGCGTCAGAAACCCTATGCAGGGTCGCTATGAGTTGGAACCAACTCCACGGCACATAACCACCAAAACTCAGGAGGCAGGAAGAAACAGGAAAGAAGCAGAGACTAAAATAAGTTCTTACAGGGAGGAACGGGACGAGTGACATAGCATTGTGGGGATTGCAAACAATGTCATGAAACAATCTGTGTATGAATTATTGAATGTGAAACAAATTTGCTCTATCAACTTTCACCCAATTCACAATAAAAAGTAAAAACAAAACAACAACAACAAAAAAAAAACCCACAGACTACGGAAGCAGTTACTTCTCTGCTTGTCATAATTTATTTCTTGGCAACCACTGCTGTGAGAGAGAAAAGTTACTGAGAATTAAATGAACACCGTCTCTTCTTTCAATATGAAAACAAAGTTCTTTGCAGACTTCAGGGAAACCCAACTCAAGCCTGTCTTCCCATGCTCTATATAATTTATTAACCTTAAGCAATGAATAGTAATGAGAAGAATTTAAATGAACAATGGGACATCATCTTTTCTTAGTACTTGTAATCAGCAATGACCCTGTGAATTTTTATAACATGGAAATCACAAAAAGTTTGAGAAACCTAGCTTTTCACTGCCCACCACACAAGTAATCAGGGGAAGTTGCCTTTAACTTGTGGTGATTTACAAAATAAGTCACTGGTCTTTTCATGTAGTATTGTTTTCACAAGATTTATGTCCTCTAAATTTTATTTGTTCTTTAAAAAATCATAACCAACAACACAGTCCAGTTCTGAATGATTTATTCTTCATTCTGCAAAATACATTAATAACATAATTAATAACTGTAATATAAAAACTATGGCTACATCATCTAATCAATGGAAACAATTCATTTCCTCTTAAATTTAATGATTCTTTCAAGAAATTAACTGAAAAAAGCAGAGGCATCAGTTAATGAAGAGATTGCCTGTATTGTCTCTTTTATGAGTAGGACTGAAAACACAGGTTTGCTTTATTGTGTACATTTCAACCACTGGAAATCAATTTTTGTACACAGATAGTAGGGTGGGCAGGAACTTCTGATTTTTATATTGTGAGATTGAAGTCAAACCTTAAATTATTGCTCACCATGGCTTTTTCTGTGACTAAACAAAGAGTTTGCCAATCAATATGAGATTACATCTTTCAGAAAAATCCTGGTTCTTTAAACCACTCCAAACTCAAAAAGCCTGAGAATCCACCACGATCCTATCCTATCTTTGTCAGGTGTCCTATAGTGGCTATAGACTTCCTTCCAGACGTGTGGCTGTCACGTACAGGTGAAAATGAGCTGGGTTGTAGACTCAGAGTTACCAACGTGACTTATCTCCAGTCTGAACAGATCTGCCATCACTGTGGAAAGCATCTTTAAAATTGGAGCGACCCAAGAAGAAGGTGAAATGATATCACTAATTCATTCCCACTGCTCCTTTTAGGCGCAGCTTGGGCATAGGTGAAGTCCCATGCGAGTAAAGTTTTGATATCCCATGCAAGTAAAGTTGTCCTAAAGGTAATACAGAAATGGCTGCAAGCATACATTGCCAGAGAA
>NW_006408523.1:18244688-18267848 GCF_000296735.1 Chrysochloris asiatica | reverse complement strand
GACTGAGATGCACCTGACCCAAGCCATGGTAGTTTCAATAATCTCATATGCATGCAAAAGCTGGATAGTGAATAAGGTAGACCTTAGTGTAGAAGAATTGATGCTTTTGAGTTCTGGTATTGGAGGAGAATATTGAAAGTGCCATGGGCTGCCAAAAGAACAAACAGATCTGTGTTGGAAGAAGCATCCAGAGTGCTTCTTGGAGGCCAGGATGGCCAAACTTTGTGTCTCATGCTTCCGACAAATTGTCAGGAGGGACCAGTCGCTGGAGAAGGATATCATGTTTGGTAAGGTGGAGAGTCAGAGAATAAATGGAAGACCTCTAACAAAATGGATTGGTAAAGTGGCAGCACCAATGGGTTCAAGCATGGCTACAATTGTGAGGTTGGCCCAGGACCAGGCAGTGTTTCATTCTGTTGTGCATAGGGTCTCTAGGAGTCGGTATCGACTCAATGGCACCTAACAAAAACAACAACATGAGTTGAATTGTGTCCCCAAAAGAGATACGTTGAAGTCCTAACCCCTCATCTACAAACATGATCTTGTTTAGAAATAGGAACTTTGATAATACTATTGTTTAACATGTTGTTGTTGTTGTTAGGTGTCATCGAGTTGGTACCAACCCATAGTGACCTTATGCGCAGCAGAACGAAACACCGCCCAATCCTGGGCCAACCTCACTACTGTTGCCACGCTTGAGTCTATCGATGCTGCTACTTGGCCTATTCATCTCGTTGCGGGTCTTCCTCTTTTTCTCTGACCCTCCACCTTACCAAACATGATATCCTTCTCCAGTGACTGCTCCTTCCTGACATGAGGTCATACTAAAATATCTTGGATCTTAATCCAATCTGAGGGGATTAAGAGTCCCAGAAGCAGATGTAGGAAAAATGGCTAGGGGTGATGCTGCAGGGGCAAGCCAAGAAACTCCATGAAGTTGCGAGAGTTGAAGAAGAACCTTCTCCTAGAGGCTTCAGAGTGACCATGGCCCGGATAACACGTTTTTTGGGCTTCACACCTCTAGACCTGGAAACAATGAGTTTTGTTCTTATAGACCCATAGTGTATGGTATTTTGTTACAGTAGGTCTCGGAAGCTAATACAGAGGCTGAGGTCCTATTATTTTCTAATTAAAAACATGGGATTTCTTCCTCATGTACTCCTCCGTTTAAGCTCATTTTCATTTTTAAAATGTCCTTATTGCTATTATGGAGTCCTGGTGTGGTGCTGTGGGTTAATGCGCTGGACTGCAAGGTCGGTTTGAACTGAAAGGTTGGTGGTTCAAGCTCATCAGCCACTCCTTGGAAATTCTATACAGGGTCGCTATGAGTCGGAACAGACTCAGCACTTAACAACAAGAACAATTTCTATTATGGTGTGGAGTCACTCTCTAAATTCCATCTTAACATTTTCTATCTGCACTGTCATTTGGTTTTGATGTCTTCACCATTGCCATTACCAATCAAAGTTTTGTTGATTTTGAGCTTGTCTGCTTGTCTCATTCTTTCTCATAACATACCACAATCAGGTTCATCCTCTAAACACAGCCACTAGTGGTCATTCCTTTCAAATACCCCATCCATAATGGCTTTCATGGTCAAGTGTCCACTTCTCCACCTCCCCATTGCCCTTTTCCTCATTCTGGAGCCCCCCAAAACCATGGTTCAAGGTCAGGACTTCAGCTTTCCATTTTCAAGAATTGTATCAGTTCATCCAGATTTTTTCACACTAACCAACCTCAGAAGAGGCTAAATTATAAGCCAGAAAATGCTAGTCTTTCAGCTTTCAAAAACAAGTGTAACTAAGAGGTCACTAGAATATTTTATTTAGCCTACTGTTCAGTGTTTTCTTTAGAAAGAAACTAAAAGATGCCTGGTAGTTGTGTAGTATTGTTATTGTTTCCAAGGGCCATGGAGTTGGTTCGGACTCAAAGTAACCCTGTATAGGTTCAAACGGACCTTGAGGTGGAATGCTTACCCTGTGGTCATATGAGAGACTTCAAATGCTTATGGCATTTCCCCACGAACTCTTTCAAGCCCCTTCACAGTTATAGGCACAGGAATTAAGATTTTACATTTATTTTGGGTGAACACAATTCAAGCAATAGCAGTATTATTTTTTAAATATCATTCATAATATTTCTATGGGAGAAAGATGATGCTTTCTGCTCCCACAAACATTGAAAGCCTTGGAAACCCTATACAGAGTTACTTTAACTTGGAACTGACTCAAAGGCACTTAACAACAACAACAACATTTCTGTTGCCAATGTGGATAAATGACATTATTGTTGGCTCAATTCCCAATTGTTCAAAAATATTTTATTCAATTAATATTAATTGCAATCAATCTTAATCTACCAAGAAAAAGTCGTCTCTAGGAGCAAACTAGTAGGCTCTGTATTTCATTCCATTTTGTTCAGCATTTTGATTAAATATTTGGAATAGAATAAAATAGACATTCTTATTAGATTTAGTAATGGCCCACAGTTGGAAGGGATGGTTAACATACTGGATGTCAGATACATATTCAGATTGATTTTGACAGGTCGGAACAATGAGCAAAATTTACAAGATTAAATTTAACAGGGATAAATGTAAAGTTCTACAATTAAGTTCTAAAATGTCTAAACAATTAGAAGATGAGACACCTGAGTCATTGGAAATTCAAATCAACTTGTTAAAGGGGGTTAATTTAATGAAAATTGCGATACTAGCCAATAGACAGAACTGCTAGGAAAACTAACGCAATCTTGAATTACATAAATAGAAATATTTCATCCAGAGAGAGAAACTGCAATGGTCCCAGATGTCTACTTTACTACACTGAGAGTATTGTTTTAGCTCCGGGTGTCATATTTTAAAAGACTTATTGACAAAACGGAGTCCACCCCCTCTCCCTGGGGAATGGAGACTATGTCATTGGGTGATTAAATTAGAAAAAGAATACTGTTATTGGAGAAATATGAGTGTCTTTAGATATAGTTCAGAAATTGTTCTGTGGAGGCACAATTACATTTATCCTAGGTATCACAAAGGGTGGGACTGAGACAAGCGGATTAAAATATAGAGAAGGAGATTTCCATTCTCTTTAACAAACAACTGTCTAATATTTGAAACTCTCCAAGAATTGAATGGCTGTCTCGTGATATGGCCATATTCCACCGTTGGAATATACAAGTTGAGGCTTAGGGGATTATAAGAGGGATCAAGCATTGGTTAAGATCAGATATAAGATCGATGAAAAGAAATTTGTTACATGTAATTTTTAAAGCACCAATGTTTTCAGCTTCAATGGAGTGTTGTTGTTAGATTCCATCCAGTCAGTTCTGACTCATAGCAACCCTATCTATGTACAACAGAACAAAACACATTCAACAAAACAAAACACAATTGTGGCTATGTTCTAAGCCCATTGTTGCAGCCATTAATGTCAACCCATGGCATTGAGGGTCTTTCACTTTTCTGATGACCCTTTACTTTACCAAGCATGATATCCTTGTCCAGAGACTGGTCCCTCCTGATTGATAGCATGTCCAAAGTGTGTGTGATGAAGTTTAGCCATTCTTGCTTCTAAGGAGCATCCTGGCTGTACGTCTTCCAGGACAGATCTGTTCCGTCTTCTGACAGTCCACTTAATATATTATAAAATAAAATATAATATATTAAGTATATTTAGTATTCTTTGCCTACACCATAAATCAGATACTTTAATTCTCCTTTGGTCTTCTTTGTTCATTGTCCAGCTTTTGCAAGCATATGAAGTTATTGAAAATATCATAGCTTGGGTCAGGTGCACCTTAGTCTTCAGAGTGACATTTTTGCTTTTAAACATTTTAAAGACATCTTTTGCAGCAAATTTGCCCAATATAATATGTCATTTGATTTCTTAACTGCTGCTTCTATGAGTATTGATTGTAGGTCCAAGTAAAATGAAATCCTTTCTTTATCATGATATGGCTTATTAGTCTAGTTACAAGGATTTTTGTGTTCTTTATGTCGAGGTGTAATCAAAGACTACAGTCTTTGATATTCATCAATTAAGTGCTTCAAATCCTCTTTGCTTTTGGCAAGCAAGGTTGTATTAAGTGCAAATTGCAAGTTGTTAATGAATCTTCCTCCAGTACCAATGCCGTGTTCCCCACATAGTCCAGTTTCTCAGATCATTTGACCATAATATGGATTGAATAAATATGGTGGAAGGATATAGCCATAAAGCACATCTTTTCTGATTTTAAACCAAGCAGTATCCCCTTGTTCTGCTTAAACAACTGCCTCTTGGTCTATGTACAGGTTCCCCATTCTTTTCAGTGTGAGCTATAATTTGTTATGATCCACACAGTCAAATGTCTTTGAACAGTCCATAAAACATAGGTATTATCTGCTTTTATGTCAGTCCTATAATAATGTCACATTTAATTACTTGCATTCCATTAAGCATCTGTTGAGTTGGAAAGAGAGATACAGCATATCGGCTGTTATTTTTGTTGCAGCCATTGATACAAGGGTACACTTGGAAAGGTGTTCTGCAGGGAAATATCATCCATCGTGTCTGTTAGTACAGGACAAAAATGGCAATGAATCACTGCTCTGATGATCTTAAAACTTCCTTCAGTTCCTGGAGAACCTAAAGTTCTAGGAAAGTTGGGGTGACTTCTGTCAGGACAAAGTTATAGCAGACAAGTGGCAGAGGTTTAGGAAAGAAATAGTGGACAGCTAAGATGAGAAGTCGTCTGGTCACATGCCAGTTCTATTTCTAACAGCCCTGGTATAGGCTCTGCCCAATTAACTATGATGGTTTAGAACAAATATATATTAAATGAATGACAAACCTATGAATAAATGAAAGCATACCCATTTCATCAAATGCAAATTGTTTTTTCCTGACTCTACCTGGATATCTCCAATGGTCTGGTCCCTCTCCTGCTGATGAGCCATACTTCTGCTTCCTGGAATATCTGCATCTCTGGGTAACCTGATCATACATGTGGGTGACTGAAATGGAATGGTTGCTTCCCCCCTCCTCCACTGGTCACCAGGTTTGATTTCACTCATCTGAGTGATCTGGTGCCCCCTCCACCCTTACTTACTTGTTGTTCCACCCACATTGTCTTTGGCTTTCTCAACCAGAGAATTGCTATCCATGGAAGCCAACATTCTACAGGACTGCACGGCTCCAGGGGCAGGTCCTAGCCCCAAAATCCATTCCTATTTCCATGCACTATTTGCTATTTCCTTACTTGAAATAACTCCTATCTTTCCCTTCCCAATTTTGTTTTTTAAATCTTTTTTATTTAAATGAAACCTAAATCCAGCTAACACTTACTTAGCACCTAGCATTTGCAACATATTGTGCTCGGGTCTAAAGCTCTCCTGTTATTCTTGCTCATACCTGTTACCCTTCTTCCAGATTCTTTTGAGCTCAGAACCATTCAGCCTGCCTCAGTAATACTCAATTATCCCTGACTTCTTAGAGTGTTACTTTTCCTCCAATAGATGGCAAACTCTACTTCTTTATAACCTGTATAGGATTTCCAAGGAGAAGCTAGTGGGTTTTAACGACTGACCTTGTAGTTAGCAGTCCAGTGCTTATCCTACATGCCAAACCAGGGTCTAGTTCAATGTTATTCATACGTTTCCAGTTTTCCAGTCTCCATTGAGTTTATCCTGATTCACAGTATCCCCATGAGTTTCAGCACAGAGCTGTACTCTATAGGGTCTTCAATGACTATATTTTCAGAAGTAGATCTCTAGGCCTTTCTTCCAAGGCAATTCTGAATGGACTCAAACCTCTAGGCTTTTGGTTAGAAACCAAGTTTATTGGCCATTTACAGCATCTGGGGACATTAGATTCACACTGTTGATGTTGTTGCTGTTAAGTGCTGTTGAGTCAGTTCTGACACATAGCAACCCTGTATAGGGTTTCTAAAGAGTGGCTAGTGGATTTGAACCACCAACCTTGCAGTTAGCAGTCCAGTGCTTATCCTACAGAGTTACACCAGGACTCCAGATTCATACTGTGGTGGTGGTGGTATATGCTGTGGAGTCAGTTCTGACTCATAGTGACCCTGTACAGGGCTTCTGAGACTGTAAATCTTTATAGGCGCAGAAAGCCTCATCTTTCTCCCACGGAACAGCTGGTAGTTTCAAACTGCTGACCGTGAGGTTCGCAGGCCAACTCGTAACCACCATGCTACCAGAGCTCCTTAGACTCATGCTAGGCACCATAAATATTTGTTCCTGAGTTAGAAGGAGTGATTTTTCATTGGTTGATGTGACATCTCCTACAAAACTAACTTCCAGATCCTTTGAAACTTAGTTTTCATGGTTGTCTTAGATTTCTGGTAGAACAAGGAATTGTGATCTTTCCACTTTAGCCATCCCACTAAATAAAAGAGCTAAATGATCAGACTTTAAAACAAATTTTAAAATAATTTAACTACTTGGCATTTTTCAATGTACTAATGTTATTTGCATTCTTTCTCTCTCATAACGTATGTAGCCCATGATACCTTTTTCTTTTTCGCTACAGTCCCTGGTTTCTTTTTCCTTCTTTATCCCTGGGTTCAGCTCTACGTTTGCTTTGGTTTTGATGTCAGAGACTAGAAGACTTGAGGAACGCAGGTGGAAGCCATAGTTCCGACGCAATTCCGATAGGATGTGTCCCATGCACTAACAGGAAAGTCTGACCTTCTCTATGCAATTGACTCTTTTTGTTTGGGAAGCACTTCTCTTCTGTAAAGAAAAGAAAAAAAACAAAACTAAAATATAAGCCACCATTAGGGGTATAAAAAAGATTGTAGATAAGGGGAAAATGGATTATGCATCGCAACAGGATGAAATAACCCACAGCACCAAAAGCCAGAACTGCTAGGAATCAATTACCACTGAGCCCGTAATGATCTTCTTACATCAAAAGCCCTTTCAAGACATAGCAACATACCTGCCCTGCAAAGACTCTTGAACCAGAGGATAATGTAATCATCAATACAATAGCCTTTCTCTTTTGTGGGCACTTTAGAAAAAGCCCAGCAGAGAAGTGACTCTGGTATTAAGTGTCATTTTAAACAATACCTTGAAACTAGAATGCAATCTTACTCCTGAAATGTGAAGTATTTGCTGCCATGGTGGGTCCACCTGGTTCGTCTGGTCGCTAAGAGAATAAATCTGTGATTTCCCTTTCATTTGCTTTCTCACTTTTTGTTTGTCCGAGCTGGTTGCAAATCAGTTGAACTTACCCTTCGTTTCTGTTTTGTTTCAGGGTCTGGTATTTGTTTGTGCTTTATCTTACCCTACCTCTTAATAAAAAGAGTAAACCAGTCTGCCTGTGAGTGTATTGACTGCGAGAAGAATGCAGGATTGTGTTGCAAAGGAGCTCAGGCCTGTAATGTTATCACTCAGCAGGACTGGGTCCTATCAGAAGGCACATGGTGTGCCTTGACGTAGCTGGTCTTCCACCACAAAAGCAGACTTTTCTCTGTGAATTAGACAAACCACACAAAAGGCAACAATAGCTAGCATAAACACCATTTAATACTATTCACAGGCTACTGAAGAGATGGGCGTTGACTAAGAATTGCAGCAAAGCCAGGACATTGTAGTCAGATGAAAAGAGGCCTAATGAACAGGAAGCATCATTTGAGCAGGCTGACAGTAAGCATATAAGTGCGGGATTGTGAGGTTGGCATTTACCCCAAGGGTCTTTACAGTCAGAAAAATAAAGAGAAATTAAAGCATAAGGAATCCTCTTTGTGGGCACTTAAAACCCATGAAGCAACACAAGAAGCTATACAATTGTCTTTTAAGACTCGTCTGTGCTTTAGATAATTATGAAACGGAAACCTTTGGGGGTGTTCTAACTTATAGGCTTCTATATCACCCATTGGGAAAACTCATCTACGAAAACAGATGAAATTTTCACAGCAAAATGAATAGTTGTAGATGCTTTCACTTCATTTTCAAACAGGAAGAACTAACTTGGGCAGGATTAGTCAAGCCATTCACTGGTTCTGGCAGCCTCTTACTGGTACACGAGGTGTCCGTGGCTGGACACTCCTCATTATTCAGCAGACACACAAAGAAAGGGAAAATTAAATAAAACCTTGGTAACAGAATGCTTGTCTTTAAAATATTTATCCCTCTGTCTAATACAAAGTCGTTTATATGGACATTTAAAAGTAGGAATTTAATTGAAGGGCTTGCATCTTGAAGCAATTCTTTCATGATAATCATGTTTTGATGAGTATTCAGCATTTTTTCAAAGAGCATAATGAATGTACCAAACACACTACAGAAGACTAGTGGGGGCAGCGTGAGAAGATTTTATGAGCTCGCGTGAATGCTAGAATGTTCTAGAAGGCCATTTTACTTAGGAAGAAATGGGGAACCAAGGAGGTAAGTGGCCAGCCATAGGCAGCCCAGGTTGAGCTTCAGGCGTCCTCACTCCAGATCTGGTGCCACTTCTAGTGTTTCAAATAAAGAAATATTTTGAATATAGGAATAATTATTTTGAATATAAAAATAAACCTTTTGGTTGTTTAGTCAACTGTGTAAACGTTAGCAGTTTCCTAACCTTTTGTGTCTCTGTTATGTTACCTGTACAACGGGTTAACCTACTGCATAATGTTGTTAAGTGGGAGCAAATGAGTTCGTTCTGTGTTTAAAGCACTTAGAAGCGTACCCAGCACAGAGAATCTGCTATATGAATGTGTGCTGTTGACATGGTTTGCTTATAAAACAGTAGAGTGTTTTGAAGAATTCTGGACCATAGGTGGAACTGTTGGATTATTTAGAAAGACCACCTGCTTCTTTGGCAGGTGAGGAGTCTGAGAACGAAAGAGGTTTTGATTGGCCCAAGGCAGAGACATTGATAAGACCAGGTCTTCTTACTACAAAAAGAAAAAGTTGTCATTAAGTTCATTCCAACTCATGGTGAATGGTGACCCTGGGGGGTGTGTGTGTATGTGTGAGATTGGAACTGTGTGCCATAGAGTTTCAGTAACTTTGATCTTTTGGAAGTAGCCTTTCATTCTGAGGCACCTCTGGGTGTCTCAGTAGCCAAGTACCTTCTTGTGCTACCCAGGTACTCCTCTTTACTACAAACCAGGACTCATTCTAGCCCTTTGTTGTTGTTAAGTGCCATCGAGTCGATTCCGATCCACAGAAACCCTGTATAGGGTTTCCGATGAGCAGCTGGTGGGTTTGAACTGCCGACCATGTGGTTCGAACTGACCTTGCAGTCCAGCACATTATTCTGAAGCGTCACACTTACACCCTTAAAAATCATTCTGTAAGAACACTGAAACTGCCTAATGTCATGAATCACCTAGAAGAACTGACTCTATACATCAAATTCTCTTTTCCTCAGAACAGCGTTCCTCAAATTTCACTGTCCATAAAAACTAAAAATTGGAAGCTTATTAAAAATGTCTGAACAATCTTACTCTGGCAGATTTAACTCTATAGGTCTCATGTTGTTAAGGGCCACCAAGTCGGTTCCGATTCATATTGACCCTGTATAGGGTTTCCTAGAGTGACTGGTGGGTTTGGATAGACGACTTTGTGGTTAGCAGACCAGTGCTGATCTACAGTGCCACACTCAGATAGCGAGAGTCTAAAAGCTGCATTTTAAATAAGTATCTACCCCAGGTGACTCTCAAAAAGATGGTTCAAAGACCACACTTAAGAGAAAAAACTACCTTACAGATTCCTTCTAACTTCCCATCTTCACCTCCCAATGGTGTTCACTTAATGTTATGTGTACTGCATTCACCGTTACAGGTTAACGTCATTTGTTCCCAACAATGCTCATGAGCAGAATTCTTTTATGCCAATAAAAATTAGCTAGAAAAAACTCATTCTGCTGAAGGCGAAGCCATTCAGCTGCCTGAGAGCCCGTCAAGCTGATTCTAACTGTACCCAATCATCTTGCAAGTGACAGAGTGTAAACAAGGCATTGTAATCAATGCCTTATCACAACAGGAAAAACATCAGAAAACACATGTTCTGCTGAATGGTTCGTTTATCAACCTCATACATTCATTTGTTCATTCGCTGATCATCTATGTCAAAACCAATGGCTCTGGAAAAGAGATATTGAAACTGGAGAAGCCACAGTCCCTTGGATCCTCAGTGCAGTTGAAATCTAGTAGGGAAGGTAATGACTGAAGACACTTATCTTTGAATAAAAGTCACACTATGTTATCCTGGTGTAGCGCTACAGGATAAACACTGGACTGTTAACTGAAAGGCCAGTGGTTCAAACCCACTAGCCCCTCCTTAGAAAATCTGTATCAGGTTGCTATGAGTTGGAACTAACTGGACAGCACTTAATGATAACATATCAGCCAGGCTGTTCTGCATCTAATTCAGCGGCTGATTTCTACTTTCTTTTTCCAGAAGTTGCTTAAAGTAACACAGGGATTCGATAGTTTGCGAAAAACCCGAGCAAAAAAAGATGAGCAAGAAGAAGCCATGTACTGGGAGCTTTCTTCCCAGACATTTCCACCTTTTTTAATCTGCTTGGCTCCTCTATGTTTGTAAACCTAAGTGCCAGTACTATGCTAGATGTCACTAGCCCCATCCCCAAAAATGTACTGAGACTCTTTATCCTTGATTCTCATGAGTTTATAACAAGCCACTTTCTGAACTCTGCTAAGATCTTAAAACTGGGATCATCCAAGACATCACCACCAATCCACTTTTTTTTTTTTTTTCCTTACCCATGTCTCTTAGAATTGTTATGCCTCCATTGATTATTTCTCTCAAACACATTTAAATACAATGTATATTTCTTACTCTGCCTTTTCACCCAATATCCAGTTCCTTCTCTCCCAGGGAAGATTAGGACAGTGTTTCCAGCTAGGGAATGCAACAGGGAAGACTGCACATTGTGTCCACCATTTTCCATCTGTGTGGCCATGAGTCAGGTACTCACATAAGGGGAAAAGAACAATGCCTGCTTCATAGGTTTGTTTGGGAGATTAAATGAGATGGAGTGCACTCAGCAACTATAATACAATGGCTAAAATAAAAAAGAGAAAGAATCAAGAATATGGCAAAGTTATGCAGAAATGGAACCCTCATATATTACTAACATGTAAAACGGTGCACCTACTGTGGAAAATAGTAGGATAAAGCACTGGACTGAAAGAAGATCAATTTGAACTGCAAAGTTACCTCCTTGAAAACCCTATACAGGGTTGCTGTGGGTCAGAACCAACTTGACGGCACTTAACATCCATCATACACATATTTTTTCATATGTGTCCTTTGACTCCTCGGTTTCTGCCCAAGAAAAAGGTAAACAGACATCCAAACAAAGATGCATGTGAATGTTCCTAGCAGTACATTCACAAGAGCCAAAACTGAAAACAATCTAAATATCTACTAGCTGATGAATGGATAATCAAAATGTGATAAATCCAGACAACGGAATATTATTCAGCAATTAAAAGGAAAGAAATTTTGATACATACTACAACATAGTTGAACCTTAAAAACAATGTTGTTAACTACCTTCCAGTCAGTTCCAACTCAGCTATCCTGTATCAGGTTTCCAAGGAGTGGCTGGTGAGCTTGAACTGCCAACCTTGCAGTTCAAACTGACGTTGCACCAGCGCATTAACCCACAGCACTATACCAACATTATACAAAGTCAAAGAAACTACATGCAAAACACTGTATACATACTATATATTACATTTATATCGAACATCTGAAAAAGAAAAATCTATAGAGATAAAAAGCCAATTAGTGGTTGCCTGGGGTTGGGATGTGTGTTAGTATTCTAGTACTGCTGTAACAGAAATGCTACAGTGAGAAGCTTTAGTAAACAGGTACCTATATTATCACAGTTTAGGCAGCTAAAAATCCAAATTTAGGACGCCAGCTTTAGGGGCAGGTTATCACTCTGTCGACTTTAGGAATTTCTCAATATTTTCAGTTTCTGTTCCTTAGAGTGACATTTGTCTTTCCTTGTGCTTTATTGACTATGCAAAAGTTTTTGACTGTGTGGATCATGACAAGCTATGACTAACCTTACGAAGAATGGGTATTCCCAAACACTTAATGGTGCTCATTAGGAACCTGTACAGACCATGAGGCAGTTGTTCAAACAGAATGAGGGATGCTGATGGTTTAAAATCAGGAAAAGTATGTGCAACACCTATATGCTTTCACCACGCTTATTTAATCTGTATGCTGAGCAAATAATTTGAGACGATGGATTATATGAAGAAGAACATGGCATCAAGAAGAACATGACAACCTGTGATATGCTGATGATACAACCTTACTTGCTGAAAGCGAAGACAATTTAAAATACTTACTGATGAAGACCAAAGACCACAGTCTTCAGAATAGATTACAACTCAAAGTTATCAAAACAAAAATTCTCACAACTGGATCAATAAATTTGTTGTTGTTAAATACTATTGAAACAGTTTGACTCATAGCAAACCTCTGTAGGGTTTCCAAGGAGCGGCTGGTGAGCCTGAATTGCTGACCTTGTGATTTGAACTGACCTTGCAGAACCAATAAATAACATCATGATAAATGAAGAAAAGATTGAAGTTATCAAAGACTCCATTTTGCTTGGATCCACCATCAACACTCATGGAAGCAGCAGTCAAGAAATCAAATGGCATATTGCATTAGGCAAATCTGCTGCACAAGACCTCTTTAAAATGTTCAAGAGCAAAGATGTCAGATTGAGGACTAAGGTACACCTCACCCAAGTCATGGTTTTCAGTAGCCTCATTTGCATGCAAAACAACAAATAAGGAATTCCACAGAAGTATTTGATGCATTTGAGTTATAGTATTGGCGAAGAATATTAAAAGTACCATGAACAGCTAGAAGAACAAACAAATCTGTGTTGGAAGAAGTACAGCCAGAATGCTCCTCAGAAGCCAGGATGGCCAGACTTCGTCTCTCACACTTGACATGTTATCCAATCACTGGAGAAGGACGTCATGCTCTGTAAAGTGGTTGCTGTTATTGTTACGTGCCATTGAGTAGCGTTTCCAAGGAGCGGCTGGTGAGATTGAACCAACAACACTGCAGTTCAAACGGACTTTGCAGTCCAGCGCATTAACCCACAGCGTCACACCAGGACTCCTGGTAAAGTGGAGGGTCTGTGAAAAAGAGGAAGACCCCCAATGAGATGCATTGGCACAGTAACCACAGTATAGCAACAGCTGTAAGGATGGTACAGAGCTGGGCAGTGTTTTCTTCTGTGATGCAGAGGGTCACTGTGAGTTGGAATTGACTTGATGGCACCTAACAACAACAACAATCTCTGCTTCCTTGCTTAGTCTGTTATTTTATATCTCAAAAGAGATTGATTTAAGACACACCCTACACTAATCCACTGTGGGTTAGCGCACTGGACTTGAAAGTCAGTTTGGATGGCAAGGTCAGGGGTTCAAGTTCACCAGCTGCTCCTTGGAAACCCTATATGGGATCATTATGGATGGTACTTAATAACAACAACTACACTAATACTGCCTCATTATTATAACAAAGAAATCCCATTCCCAATTGGGATTATATTGTTGCTGTTGTACTAAGACACCATTGCGTCAGTTCCAACTCATAATAACCTTGTATAAGATTTCGAGCATAGTGTTAAGAGTTAAGCTGCTCGCCATAAGGTCAGAAGTTTGAATCTTCCAGCCCCTCCTTGGGAGAAAGATGAGGTTTTCTTCTTCAATCAAGATTTACAACCTTGGAAATCCTATACACTTCTGCTATGCTCGACGGCACACAACCACCAATACTGCCAACTCTTTATGGGAGCAAAAAGCCTCATCATATTCCCTTGGAGAAGTCCTGGTGTGGAGCTGTGGTCTAATGCATCAGACTGCAAAGCCATCTGAACTGCAAGATCAGTGGTTCAAGCTCACCAGCTGCTCCTCGGAAACCCTATACAGGGTCTCTATGAGTCAGAACCGACTCGAGGGCACTTACCAACAATAACAACAACAATTCCCTTGGAACAACTGGTAGGTGTGAATTGTAAACCTTGTGGGTGGCACACCACGAGCACGCCACAATAGGTATTGTTGTTGTTAAGTGCCATCAAGTTGTTTCTGCCTCAGCGATACTGTATAGGGGTTCGGAGGAGCAGGAGGTAAGTTTCAACCCCCGACCTTGTGGTTCAAACTGACCTTGTGACCTAGTGTTTATCCTATAGCACCACACCAGGACTCCTTTTGGATTGTTGTTGTTGTTGTTAAGTGCCATCGAGTGGGTTCCAACTCATAGCGACCTTGCGGTTCAAACCGACTTTGCAGTCCAGTGCATTAACCCTCAGCGCCACTGATTCATAACACAGTTCAATCCCTAACAGGGACTGATTGCAAATAGACACTAGGGATCTTTGGGGAATGACAGAAATAGTCTACAATTGGATTGTGGCAGTATTTGCACAACTTTATAAATTAACCCCAAAATATTACATTGTACACTTAGAATGGGTGAATGTTGTGGTATTTAAATTATACCTCAATAAAACTGGTTTTTAAAAGGGTTATTACAGTGATGACTTTGTCATTTGTGTATGCTCATACTTGATGTTTCACTGTTACTGGCATTGGTTGCCATGGAAAATCAGAAATCCCCAGATATTAGAACCAAGTACTCTTTAAGAGTGAAATTCTAACAATGAGTACACAGTGGGCTTGTCCAAGGATCGTGGGAGACAGTTCAGTATATGAAAGTTCATGACTGTATTGCTACATCTGAACCTATGACTTCATTTCTTATGGTGCATACATCAGTCTTTTATGAGTTTGATTTGCATGGCTAAATCCTATGCACTTGATCAACTCTGGGCCTACTGGAAAAATCCATTTCAGTTGCAAGAAAATAATCTTGAGTGGATTACACAAAGGTAAATGTTTAGTTCAGTTCTTGCTTAACTTATTACAATTTCTCAAAGCTCCAATTGATTTTAAAACACACTAGGAAACCCTAACAACCTGCGATGTGCAGATGATACAACCTTGCTTGCTGAAAGGGAAGAGGACTTAAAATACTTACTGATGACGATCAAAGACCACAGCCTTAGGAATGGATTGCACATCAATGTAAAGAAAACAAAAATCCTCACCACTGGACCAATAAACAACATTCTTTTCAATGGAGAAAAGATTGAAGTTATCAAGGACTTCATTCTTCCTGGATCAACTATCAGCACTCATGGAAGCAGCAGCTAAGAAATCAAACAACGCATTCACTAGGCAAATCTGTTACACAAGACCTTTTTAAAGTGTTGAAGAGCAAAGATATCAGCTTGAGGACTGAGGTACACCTGACCCAAGCCATGGTGTTTTCAATAATCTCAATAAGGAAGACCGTAGAAGAATTGATGCATTTGTGTTATAGTGTGGTGTTGGAGGAGAATATTGAAAGTGCCATGCGCTACCAAAAGAACCAACAGATCTGTGTTGGAAGACATGCAGCCAGAGGGCTCCTTGGAGGCCAAGATGGCCAAACTTTGTCTCTCATACTCAAGACATAATTTCAGGAGTGACCAATCACTGGAGAGTGATGTCATGTTTGGTAAGGTGGAAGGTCAGAGAAAAAGAGGAAGACCTCCAGCGAGATGGATTGGCCAAGTGGCAGCATCAATAGGCTCAAGTGTGGCAACAATTGTGAGGCTGGCCCTGGATCGGGCAGTGTTTCGTTCTGTTGTGCATAGAGTTACTATGAGTCGGTACCAACTTGATGGCATCTAACCACAACAACAAGGAAACCCAAGTCAGTTTGAGCTGCAAGATCGATGGTTCAAACCCACCAGCTGCTCCTTGGAAACCCTATATGAGTCAGAACTGACTCAACAGAACTTAACAACAAGAGGAACCCCAGAATTTTAATAACTGTCGAAGTTAGAGATCATAATAAACAACAGAATTGACTGTTAGAAATATTTTCTTTCTCATTGAAATATAGACAACGAAAACTCTAAATGAAAAATATTTCTAACTGAAATCACTTTGACTTTGAAATCAACTCAATGCACTTAAAATAATTTTACTCACATGGCCTAAGAGATTTATGCCAAATATAATGCAAAAGTAAACATATGTACAAATTTAGTCACGATTCATGATCTAAAGTGGACATTTCAAGGGATTCACATTTTAAATCACTACTTGACTTGTTCTTGGTATTTAAATAATTGTTGAGTACGAAGTCTTAATTGAGTTTCCCCTCACTGTTGGCAAGCAGTAAATATATGGCTTTTTGGTTTTATAGGTCAAAAACTGTCCCAACTTTGGTCAACAATCATCCCAGCACCATGCCCTAACTGTGTAAAGGGCATGATGCTATTTCCCCTTTATCTAAGTCCTGTGGCAGCCCCACAGAAACCCTCTGCACAAGCCCTGAGAAAGAACATGTTTGCTCTTCCCCGCCCACCTCTGAGGAAGGAAGCTGTGATGTGAGTCTGAGAGGCAGCAGAATGTATGCCCGCTCCTTTGGGAAGCTTACCATGACAGCGGCCTCCAGATGAGCAGAGCTGGCAGCTTCCTTGTGACCCGTGTGGACTGTGTGATCTCACGCCTTTCTGAGGCCGGCACTGCACTGAAGGGCTTTCTTTGCACTGCACCTGCCCCGTAAGCAACAGCATTGATTTCTGCTCCCAGAAACTCTCAATAGGAGAACTATTCACTGAATGTGCCACCCTGCTGATGGCCAGGAAGAGGGCTCTGGGAGTCCTCTGCCTCTCATGTCTATAAGTGATGAAATGGCTGTCTTATCTTTATCTTCCAGTGTGTGTGTTTTTGTACAAAACTGCACAGACCAGAATCTCACAGTCTCTGGTTTGGATCTGTGAGGAATGATGTAAATAAGGTTTCATTACTTAAAAAAAAAAAAGCTAATGAGTGTTTTAGCTTGCGTCTGCCAATTAACTCAGGGTAAATTTCTCAGGACCAAAATAAGCAAGTCAAAACAAAGCATTAAAAGGATATTTTCTCCACTGGATTATACTGGAAAGTTTCCCTTTTTTTTTTTTTTTTTTTTTAACTTTCCTTTTTTATAGTTTTAGTTAAGGATCTCTGGTGATGCTGTGTGTTAAGCACTGGGTGGCTAAGTGGAAAGTTATTGGTTTGAACCCTCTGTGGAGAAAGATGAGAAAGATTCAGACTCAGAAACCCCATGGAGCAGTCTCTGTCCTACACGGTCACTAGGAGAGGAGTCAGAATTCACTTGACGGCAGTGGGCTGTTTTGGGGTTTTGTTTCTATAGTTTTAGTTCATTAACCATAGCAGATGACCACACTGTTATTCTTGTTAGGTAGCATCAAGTCAGTTCCGACTCATGGGGAGCCGGTGTAGGATTTTCAAATGGCAGCTGGTGGGTTTAAAGTACCAACCTTGCAGTTGGCAGTCCTACAACACCACATATGTCATTGTTGTTAAGTGATGCTGAGTCAATTCTGACTCATAGCCACTCTGTGTGGTTTCCAAGGAACAGCTAGTGGGTTTGAACCAGCAACCTTGTGATTAGCAGTCCAGTGCTTATCCTACTGTGCCACACCAGGACTTATCCAGTGCCACAAAGAGTGGTTCATAAAATCACAGTAATGGAAGGACCTGTTGAGATCAGCTGGCCCTGGTCTTAGCTAGTCCAGACTTTCCCACAGAAAAGATGTCTCATTCCTTCTGAAAACGCTTTTAGGAAAGAACCTTTCTAGACTCAACTTTAATGCAATGCTCAACTGTTCCGTCACCCAGATTTGTATTCAGAACTTTTGCTTTTTTTTTTCTTGTAGTGTGGGATAGGTGGAACCTTCCTTCCACCTCTGTCCCCCGCAAAGTTGGAACACAGCCAACAGATTTCTTTGTGGCTAAGGGACTCCAAGTTACTTTGTTGTTGTTAAGTGCCAATGAATTGGTTCTGACTCATAATGACCCTGTATTGAGCTCACTTGGAGTGGCTGGTAGGTTTAAAACCGCCAACCTTGAGATTAACTCATAGCAATCCAATTTACAACAGAACGAAACACTGCCCAGTCCTGCGCCATCCCCACATTTGTTGTTACAATTGAGCCCATTGCTCCTGCCACTGTGCCAATCCATCTTATTGAGGGTCTTCCTCTTTTTTCCTGACCCTCCACTTTACCAAGCATGTAGTCCTTCTCCAACGACAGGTCCCTCCTAATAATATTACAAGAGACAAAGTCTGGCCATCCCGGCTTCTGAAAAGCATAATAGCTGTACTTCTTCCAAACAGATCTGTTTGTTCTTTTGGCAGTCCATGGTACTTTTAATATTCTTCTCCAACACTATAACTCAAATTCATCAATGCTTCTGTCTTCCTTATTAATTGCCCAACTTTCACATGCAAATGAGGCAAATAAAAATACCTTGACTTTGGTCAGGTGCACTTTAGTCCTCAAAGTGACATCTTTGCTTTTGAGCACTTCAAAGAGGTCTTGTGCAACAGATTTGCCTAATGCAACACATCATTTGATTTCCTGACTGCTGCTTCCATGAGTGTTGATGGTGGAACCAAGCAAAATAGTCTTTGACAACTTCAGTCAAGTTCAACCTTTTCTCCATGTATCATTATGTTATTTATTGGTCCACCGATGAGGTTTTGTTTTCTTTACATTGAGGCACGATCCATACTGAAGACTTTAGTCTTTGATCTTTATCTGTAAGGATTTTAAGTCTGCTTCACTTCTAGTAAGCAAGGTGGTACTACCTGCATATGGCAAGCTACCACAGTATCTTCCGCCAATCCTGATGCCATGTTCTTCTTCATATAATTCAGCTTCTTGGATGATGGGCTCAGCATACAGATTTAATAAGTATGGTGAAAGGATAGAACCTTGATGCACACCTTTCCTGAGTTTAAACCAGTCAGTATCCCCTTGTCTGTTCAAACGACTGCCTCTTGTTCTATGTACAGGTTCCTCATGAACACACTTACGTGTTCTAGAATATCCATTCTTCACAATGCTATCCATAGCTCCAGAGATAAAAGATTCATTACTTTAAAGGACAGCTTCATTGACTACAGCACACTTATATTTAAATAAATCTGTATATTAGCAAGTCTTTCGTTGAGCCAAGTTTGCCTCTAATAACTTCCATTGGCCCAAAATGACCCTTTTAGAGAGATTCAGAATAAGTTGGAGACATTTCCTCATAGGAGACCTTCAGTCCTTATGTAAATCGACTTTCTGATAATATACACTTAATGGCACATCACTTTTAGAGCAGAAGACTAGCTTAAATGTTTTTGCTCTTTAACATCGTAGAACTCATTTTGTATTACATTGCAATAAAGCTATGTCAAATATCAAATATTGAAAAGCTAGATATGCCAATTAAGTACAAGAATAATGAAGTATGAGGGTAAGTAAAAAAGTATTACTACTGGGATTCTAGTTCATGCATGCATCTTAGTTTCATCAGGGTGTCTTCAAAAAACAACTCAATCAGAATTGTGGCTTCTGAAGGGATCTGTTGGGACAGTTAAATTCAAGGCAGAGGGGTCAGCTCAGAAGGCTGTGGAGAATGTTTGGTGAAATTCCAAAGGAGTTATCTTGATAAATTGTCTCAAAGGACACAGAATGATCATGGGAGATTACTAGAAAGAAAGCTTTCAAAAACTGAAAACTGCATTGTGAGAAAAGGCTCAGTAGAGTTGCATGGAGGAATTTTTTTTTCCATCATGACAATGTACTGCTCATTCTTCAAGGGTATTCAGGGCTCTCCTAGGAGAATTTATTTGGGAAACCCGCCCCCATCCACCCTAAAACTCTGATCTTCCCTTCCCCACCCCCCTGACCCCATAGTGTTCTCAACATTCGAAGAACATTTCAAAGGAACACTACTAGAACCCTGGAAACTACTGGTAAACTACCAGTGCAGATCAAAGAGCACAGAATTCTTCAGGGAAGGGTTAGAGAGACTGAAACGCTGCCTTCAGCAGTGTATAGACCTAGATGGAGGATACACTGAGAAACGTAGCCTCCCATTTTGATATATTTGTTTAATAAACATTTCTATCATTTCTAGCAGTATGTTTTAATTTACCCTTATATGAATAAATACTTTAAGCAAAGCAAAAAAATAAGGATAATAATCTTCACTTGAAAATTATAAACTTGATAAGAGTTTAACATCAGTAGTCAATAAAATGGGATATGGTTGTTGAGGCTGCTAAGTTCCAATGAATTAGTTCTGACTCATAGCGACCCTGTATAGGGTTTCTAAGGAGTGGCTGTTGGGTTTGAACTGCCAACCTAAATGATAAGCAGTCCAGTGCTGATCCTACATCCTCACACCAGGACTCCAAACAATCCTTTGGAGGACAAGAAGAGAAGAAATCACAGTTTCTGACATTTTTAATTCTAAAATTAATAGAGGAATGTAACTTTGCTAATGTTTATGACATGAAGCAGGACATGTATATATTTTATAATAAGCTTGTATATGTTGGGGAGTACATGCTCAGACTTTTAAAATTATAGGAATACACTGAGAAATGTCTTGAGACTTCCAGTTTAAATTAATGTCGATTAAACATTAATTCACAAATCTAAGCTGCAATTTTTTGTAAGCAAAGTGAAACACTTTGCTTACAAAACCAAAAGTAAATTTAAAAATTAAATATTTTTAAATTGTTTTAAGCTGTTTTAATCACTAAATCAAATACTGACTCTCTATAGAGCCCTGGTCATGTAGTGGGTTACACATTGGGCTTCTAGCCTCAAGGTCAGCAGTTTGAATCCACCAGCTGCTCCGTGGAAGAAAGATGAGGCTTCCATAAAGATGTACAGCCTTAGAAACCCTATATAGGGTCACTATGAGTCGAACATACTGGGTGGCATTTAACAATAACAGACAACCCTAAAGAGTCCCTGGAGGGAGCACACTTAACTCCATGACTTTACTACTGGACAAAAGGTGAGTGATTCAAACCCAGTCAGAGAGTTGGCACTCAGAGATAGACCTGGCCATCTGCCACCGTAAGGTCACAGCCTTGAAAACCCCACGGAATGGTTTTCCTCTGCACACAGGGGCTCACCATGAGACCTGACTTAATGACAGGCAACAACCACCCCAAAACCAAAACCAGTTCCATTTCATAAGGACTCTGCTATCAAGCTTCCGAGACTATCAATCCTGATGGAAACAGATTGTCACATCTTTCTCCCCTAGAACAGGTCGTGGGCTTGAACTGCCGACCTTCGAGCTACCAGCTCAGCACTTAATCACTGCACCACCAGGATTCCTTAAAACAGCAGACCTCCCTAAAAATGAGGGAATTTAAAAACATTTCTGGAAAAAAAAATTCCACTTTTCCACAAACTTTTTGGAAACACTTCATAAAACAGAATGAAAACCAAATTTACTGGGTTGTTTTATTTTTTTTAACTCTCTAATTGTAAAAACAAGAATTTAAAAAAAAAAAAAAGGTGTATTTTGATACAAATTTTATCAAACTACAAATTTAATTTTCTATTTTAATGATCTCAGCACTAGTATAAAAATTGCCTAAATGAAGATCTGATTTTTCTTTAGAGATGATTGGTGATGTTTATTTGAGCTTTCGTTGTTTTTTCCTAGAGCAATGATGCATACAGCATAGACTATACAATTATAATGATTATTATAATTGTCTAGGTATACAACTGGGTAAGTCACCTTATTACAAGGATTTTATATGATTTTCTTCACAATCTTGAATAAAGTGCTCATGTTGTATAGAGTCGATTCGAGTTGGAATCAACTCAAAGGCAGTGCGTTTGGTTTTTGGTTGAATGTCTTTCTCCATCTTTAAAATGGGGACAGTAACGTGGAGATGACTGAAAAAGAAATATCTATTTAAAAGAAGAACACAGTCAACACACACACAAAAAAAAGTGTGCCCTTTGGTGGTTTAAATTATTATATATGCCTGAGTGTTTGAATAAAATAAATTAAATTAAATTAAAAGAGCTAAAATGAACAGAGAGAAATATTGTTAACTGACGGTACATGGAGGGGATTATAACCATTGTAAATGAAACAAAGTGTATGATTTCTTGAATGTAGAACTGATGATCTGTCCTGTAAACTTTCTCTCAATTCACAATAAAAACTTAAATAAAATAAAATAAAAAGAATGAAGAGAAATGAAGTTAAGACGTCTGAGATAGAGACGTGATGGAAAGATGAGCTAGGTATTTGAAAAACGTTTATGCTCTCAATTAGCCAGAGTTGTTTCCACCCAGCAGTGGCAGTAATATCCCAATAAATCATCCTCAAAATGGTGCAGCTCACTGCAATACGAAGGAAAAGGAAACATCTGAGAATCACATTCTCTTAACTACTCAGTGAATGTGCAGCGCCTCTTACTTGAAAAATAAAACACACACACAAAGTAACACAAAGACACCAAAGCACTGACTAGCTATGCGTCCGTTTTCCTTTGATTTTAAAAGTCAAACTGCTATGGGAACTAGTAGAATTATAATGGTCCCTATTTAATACCTATTTTCATGAATGATAAGCACCTTTCTCTTTGGGTCTGAGTACATGAACTGTAGTTTTTCTCTTTCCAGTTCCCCTTTGATGCCTTTCACAGTTGGGGTGTCAGCAGAGTGGCAGTGACAGAGGACAAAGCAGTATCCTGAAGATGCTAACAGATAAGTGGTCGTTGCCATTCTCCTTCTCACTCACTGCCCTGAAACTCTGACTAACAAACATTACCCGGTGCCAATGCCGCGGCAGCCCGGAAATTCACTGATGAAGCTGTCTGATTTGAATCCTAACTAGAAAAACGAAAGGACTCCAGCTTCCATTCCAAGGAAGATGAATAACATAAATGGCCTTCTCCCTTGGAAAAAAAGAATCTAATTATATGTGTATAGATTTGTTTTAAAGGTTGGCACTGAATACTCAAAACATACATTAAAATCATATTTACTCTCAAAAGGAAAACTGAAAGGGAAATGCTATTCAGAGACAAAAGGCCAACTCAAAAACTCAGGATGTGGCAGCAGTTAGAGAAAGTGCAGGCATGTGATAAAAGTGTATCCATCCATAGGTGTAGGTCAAGTTCATCAAATTGTATCACGTCACTCTTTTTTTTTTTTTCCCTCTTCTTTCTTCTCCTGGTTGAGTTCTGATCATCCATTCATGGGGCCAGGTCAC
>NW_006408523.1:18197992-18243956 GCF_000296735.1 Chrysochloris asiatica | reverse complement strand
GTGACTGGCTTACAAGCTTTCAAGATGGAACCTAGAGCTAGGTGGCATGGAGGAAGGCAGAATCTCCAGTGAGTACTATCCAATCTGTCTAGGCGGAGCTGATGAAATGAAATGCAGAAGGGTCACTTGTGATACAATAGTGAATGATTGTTATCAGCACTGATTGTGAGGGTTGGAAATGTAAAGGTAGACGTTTTGTAGCAAGGAGGGGAGTGATTAACTCTCCAGTCTAGGAGGAGAGGTCTCTGGGACCATCAACAGAGAAGAGCAGGACCCTACCTAGAGAAGCAGCGAGGCCCGAGAGGGAGGCAGAGACGATGACATGAAGTGATGAAGCAGCTTTGGATCCAGAGAGGACTTTGGATCCAGAGAAGGAGAGGGACTGTGTGCTGAAGAATTGGGGGGGGGGGGATGTAGGGGGCGGGTTTATAGGGTATACCCTTTGGTAGATTGATGATGCATGGAGGGGATTTGAACCATGGCAATGAAACGATGTACAGTGGAATGAATGTAAAACTAAAACTAAAGTTCTCCCATGTAAAATATCATATAATTCACAATAAAACATGGGGAAAAAAAAAAGCGTATCCATAAAATGCTGATATTGTCACTCTCATCAAACAAGGAAGGAGAACTCCGGAAGCTAAAAACACCATCTTTTCACTGTTTCCCTTCTGAGCATCCTCTTAAGAAGTGCATGCTCCCTTCTCATCTTGAGCTGACAATGAAATTTCTTGACTATAAAGAGTTTCTGGTTGTGGTTGTTGGTATAAATTCATGTTAAAGAATTTAACAATTGTTAATACAATATCCTTACTAAAATTAATGTTGTTGATGTTGTTGTTAAGTGCCATCAAGTTGGTTCCAACTCACAGCGACCCTGTATAGGGTTTCCAATGAGCGGCTGGTGAGCTTGAACTGCCGACCCTGTGGTTCAAACCGATCTTGCAATTCAGAGCATTAACCCACAATGCCAAAATTGTTGTGGTGGTGGTTAAGTGCCACTGAGTCAGTTATTATCCATAGTGATTCTGTATACAGTTTCCAAGGTTGTAAATGTTTGCAAGAGCAGAAAACCTATTCTTTCTCCCACAGAGTGGCAGATGGACTTGAACCACCGAACTCCTAGTTCCCAGTCCAATATTTATCATACAGAGGCTCTGTGTTCTCAATATATTAGCATAAATAATAATAAAGGAAGACAAACTAGCATAGTATGGAATGCATGAACCTTGGACTAAGAAAGGCCTAACTTTGTATCTTGGATCTATTATTAGTAGCCATGTGACCTGGGAAAACTACTTAATTTCTCACAGCCTCAATTTTTCATCCACAAAATGGGACAGTAATATAGTATCTATCACTCAAATTCAAATCAAAGGGAAGTTTGAATTAGATGTGGAAATGCATGTGTGTAAATCATATCAGCACTCAGTGAACTATTGTTGTTGTTGTTGTTGTTAAGTGCCGTAGAGTCGGTTCCGACCCATAGTGACCCTGTACAGGGTTTCCGAGGCTGTAAATCTTTATGGGAGCAGAACGCCTCATCTTTCTCCCGCGGAGCTGCTGGTAGTTTCGAACTGTTGGCCTTAAGGTTCGCAGCCTGATTCGTAACCACTACGCTACCAGATAGCTAATTATATTATAAAGTCATAGCAATTATTTAATAGTCAGGTAAAGATGATAAGGAAAATACTTTATATTCAAAATAGAATTTATGTCTGAATTAATACTCTGAACAAATGTATTATATTAATATTATCAAAACTCCAAACCCATCATACATTTATAAATTATTTATAAATATTTGTCATCTTGCAATTTGCGGGAGAATTTAAAAGGAAAAGTAGTCTTCTGAATAATAGCAATGCTTCCACTAAAAACCATGTCTTTCTGTTGTTACTTACTCTTGTCCCATTGTTGTTGATAAGTGTCGTGGAGTCAGTTCCAACTCATAATGACCCTTGTGGTTCCAACTGACCTTGCAGTCCAGCACATTATCCTGCAGCACCACACCAGGACTCCATATGGGTCAGTAATTTTCAAAATGTGGTACAAACCACTGACTACAGGAGGTCTTCAAAAAGTCCATGGAAACTGTAATACGAGAGAAGTATGCATGGATTTCTTTCTTTTTTTTCACCAAAATAAACCCATACTATTTTGTTACACCACCATTCATCTATCGTACTGTGGTGGTTTGTGTGTTGCTGCGATGCTGGAAGCTATACCACTTGTATGAGTCACTCACGGTGGACAAGTTTCAGCTGAGCTTCTAGGCTAAGCGAGACTAGGAAGAAAGAGAGGTGGATTGCTTCACCATTTTAGCTATGAAACCTTTATGAATAGCAGTGGGATACTGTCAGATAGCACCAGAATATTGAATGTTGAAATATTATGAATAGCTCCAGAATATTGTCAGATAAAGTGGTAGAAGATGAACCCCTCAAGTTGGAAGACACTAAAAATACGATTGGGAAAAAGCTGCCTCCTTAAAGTAGAGCTGACTATGATGAAGCGACTAGACTAAAGCTTTTGGGACCTTAATTTGCTGATGATTTGCTGATGGGGCACAACTCAAAACCACCAGAAAGAGCTGCAACCATCCACTAATAATCAGACATGGAATTTAAGAAGTTTGAATCCAGGAAAACTGAAAGGTATCAAAAAGATATGGAACACATGAAGATATAGATCCTGAAATGGACTGGTATTGGACATTTTGGATCTGACAATCATAAGGTTAACAATGCTAGGAATAACAAATTCAAGATGAATAGTGGTACATTGGAGTCCTGGTGTTAATGCGCTTGACTGCAAAGTCACTTTGAACCACAAGGTTGGCAGTTCAAACTCACCAGCCACTCCCCAGAAACCCTATACAGGGTCGCTATGAATCAGAACTGACTCAATGGCACTCAGCAATAAGTGTTATATTGTTGTTGTTGTTGTTAAGTGCCGTTGAGTGTTATATTAATCATGAAAAAAAAATTTTCAAGTTCTATCTTGAAGTATAATGCTATCTGTGTTAGGATAATATCCATAGGCCTACAAAGAAGACCATTTGCCTACAAGGGAGTCCTGGCACTGCGCTGTGGGCTCATGCAACATCGCCAGTTCAAGCTCACCAGCTATTCCTTGGAAAGCCTATACAGCGTCATTACGGGCCAGAACTGACGCGATGGCCCTTAACATCAAAGAAGACCAGTTAATACAACTATTATTCAAATTTACTCAGGAACCACTAACCAGAGATGATGACATTGAAGAATTCTACCAATTTTTAAGTCTGAAATGGATAAAACATGCAATCAAGAATAATTGGTAATTATTGATGACTGGAATGCAAAGGTTGGAAACAAAGAGGAAGGAAAGCATAGCCGTGGTGATGGAAATTATAGAGGTCACATGATAGAATTTTGCAAGGGCAGTGACTTATTCATTGCAAATTCCTTTTTTAAACAACATAAAAGGCACTACACACTAAGCAGATAGAAAACACAGAAATCAAATTGACTACATCTATGGGAAGACATGGTGTAAAAGCAAGGCCAGGGGCACACTGTGGAACAGACCATCAATTGCTCATATGCAAGTTCAGGTTGAAGCTGAAGATAACTTTCAAAGTCCATAAGTACAAAATATGGCCTTGAACACATGAATTTAGAGATCATCTCAAGAACAGATTTGATGCACTAGACACTAATGACTGGGTTGTGGAATGACATCAAGAACATCATACAAGAAGAAAGCAAAAGATCATTAAGAATACATGAAAGAAGGGAAAGGCCAAAATGGATGTCAGAAGAGACTATGAAATTTGCTTTCCAGTATAGAGATGCTAAAGCAAATGAAAGAAATGAGGCGGTATAAGAGCCAAATAGAAAATTTCAAAGACAAAGTCAAGTATTATAAAATGTGCAAAGACCTGGAGTTAGACAACCAAAAGGGAAGAACATGCTGGACATTTCTCAAGCTAAAAGAACTGAAGAAAAACAACTCAGGCCTTGACTTTCAATATTTAAGGATCTATGGGCAAAATGGACTTCTGGTGTGGCACTCTGGATCAGCATTGGACTGTGAATCACAAGGTTGGCAGTTCAAAGCCACCAACTGCTCCTAAATAGGATTGCTATGAGTTGGAATCAACTCAACAGCACTTAACCACAACAACAACTTTGGCACAATATTGAATAATGCAAACAGCATAAAAAGAATCACTGTACCAAAAAGAAATGGTCGATGTTCAACCATTTCAAGAGGTAACATATCATCAAGAGACAATGGTACTGAAGGCACTGGCAAAGAACAAGACTTCAAGAACTGAAGAAATACAAATTGAAATCTTTCAAAAAACTGATGTGTGTACTGGAGGCACTCACTCATCTATGCTAAGAAATCTGGAAGACAGCTATGTGTTCAACTAATAGGAAGAGTTCAATATTTATGCCAATTCCAAAGAAACGTGACCTAATGGAAGGCAGAAGTATAGGACAATATCATTAATATGACATGGAAGTAAAATTTTGCTAAAGAAAATTTAAAACTGATTGCAACAATACATTACAAAGAACTGCCAGAGGTTGAAGCCAGATTCAGATGGGAACGTGACTGAGGGATATTATTGCTGAAGTTATATGGCTCTTTGATAAAAGCAGAGAGTACTGGAAAGATGTTTACTATGCAAAGATTTTCAGTTTTATGGCTCATGACAAGCTATGGACAACATTGTGAAAAATGTGTACTCCAAAACACTTAATTGTGCTCATGAAAAACACATATACATAGACCAAGAAGTAGCCGTTTGAACAGAACAAAGGGACACTGAAGTTTAAAATTAGGAAAGGTGTGCACCAGGGTTGTGTTCTTTCACCAAACTTATTCAGTCTGTATGCTGAACAAATCATCTGAGAAATGGATTATATAAAGAAGAACATGGCATCAGAACCCGAGAAAGACTCATTAACAACCTGTGATATGCAGATGATACAACCTTGCTTGCTAGAAACGAAGAGCATTTAAAATACTTACTGATGAAGATCAAAAACCACAGCTTTCAGTATGGGTTGTACCTCAATGTAAAGAAAATAAAAATCCTCACCACTGGACCAGTAAATAACATCATGATAAATGGAGAAAAGATTGAGGCTGCTAAAGACTTCATTTTGCCTTGACCCACTATCAACACTCATGGAAACAGCATGAAATCAAATGACACTAGGCAACTTGCATCACAAGACATCTTTAAAGTGTTCAAGAGCAAAGATGTCAGTTTTAGGACTAAAGCACACCTTACCCAAACCATGGTATTTTCAGTAGCATTATATGCATGTGAAGGTAGGACAATGAATAATGAAGACTGTAGAAGAATTGATGCATTTATTTATGGTGCTGGAGAAGAATATTAAAAGTACTGTGGACTGCCAGAAGAACAAACAAATCTGTGTTGGAAGAAGTACATCCAGAACGCTCTTTAGAAGCTAGGATGGTGAGACTTCATCTCTAGTATTTTGGACATATTATCCAGACCCTGGAGAAGAACATCATTCTTGGTAAAGTGGAGGGTCAGCAAAACAGAGGAAGACCCTCAATAAGATGGATTGCACAGTGGCAGTAGCAATGGGCTCAAACATAATAATTTTGAGAATGGCACAGGATTGGGCAGAGTTTTGCTCTGTTGTGCTAACAACAAACAACAACAACAACAAAGCAATCCTCATACTTAAATCCAGTTGCCACTGAGTCCATCCCAATTCATGGAGACTCGTGTGTTTCAGAGAAGAACTGCGCTCCCCAGGGAATTCTGTCAGACTTGAGTGTTAGACCCATAATGTCAAGAAGACATTTGGTCACAAACTTTAAAAATAAATATATTGATTGTGCAGATTCCACATCTGAGGATACTATTAATTTAGACTCTGCAACTTGAAAAACTATTAGTCTCCACATCTCCTAAGGCAGGCAGACAAACAGTCACTAACAATAAAAAAGATTCCTAAAGATTTGTAAGGGAGCGCAGTGGCTCTGTAATATAAGTACAGGACTGCAGAATCACAAGGTCGATGGTCTGAGTCTACCAGCTGCTCCATGGAAGAAAGATGAGGTTTTCTGTTTCTACAAAGATTCACAGCCTCGGGAACTCTAAACAGGGCCTCTATGAATTGGAACTGACTCGACAACACTTACCAATGACAACAACAACAAAGATTTGCACTTGGCATTACCATGATACTAAAGTAAAATGTTTGCGACCTGTATTATATGTCTATTGAGAGCAACAATTACACCACAATTTAGACCTGAAGACAACATATTCCCTCACAATTTCTGTGACAGAAATCCAGGAGCAGCTTAGCTGAGTCATTCTGGCTCAAGGTCTTCCTTGAGGGTGCAGTCAAGGTGTCAGCGGAAGCTGTAGTCTCTGAAGGCTAGACTGAAAGATGCTTTCAAGCTCATTCACACATAGTTAGCAGATCTCAGTTCCTCAGTACCTGCTGGCAGGTGATTTCAGCTTTTCACTACATACGTCTCCGTACAGATGGCCTAAATGTCTTCACAACATGGCAGCGGGCTTCCCCAGTTCCTTGTGTGCTATAAGACTGAGGGCCTCCATTCCTGGTTATAATGGATGCTCATTACATAGACATTGGCTTCCCTCAGAGAGAAGGAAGAGAGGAGAGAAAGAATGAATCCAACTTGGAAGCTACCATCATTTGGAATTTAATCTAGAAAACAACGTGATCTCACTTCTCTGACCACATAGACAAATGCGGGGCAGTGTAGAGGGGATGACACAAGGGTGAAGGGGATTGGGAGCCATCTTGAAATCTGGCCTGAACAGTTAGCAGTAGAAGAGGCTTAGAGACGTACAGGATGCTACATTTGCTCTAGGGAAGATAAAAAGACTTCATGGTTATGGGAGGGATCTTGGTGAGAGGAAAATCAGATGGAAAGATTTATTCACAGATATTTAAATGTGGAAGCCATTCATGAAAATGTATAATAAAGACATGCTTCTATTCAAAAAGAGAGAAAAATACATTTCCCCTTATGAGTTCTCCACATGGGATGAAAGCAACTGATCTGGAAAACTCTATTTTGACCTAAAGTTACTACAGTCTCCAGAAATGTTTAGTTTATGAACAAATCTAGTTAAGTGCTAAATTTCCAAGTAAAAATATCTTTGATTTGTAGATTTTTACAGCTGAAAGTTACATAGACATGATATCTTGTTGTTGTTAGGTGCCATCAAGTCGGTACTGACTCATAGAGACCTGATGCACAGCAGTACGAAACACTGCCCGATCCTGGGCCAACCTCACTATCACTGCCATGCTTGACCCCATTGATGCTGCAGGGGCATCCAACAGACCACCAAGGGACGGAGGCGAGTTCAGAGTGGTGCTCCCAATGAGACTATATACACAGTTATGTTTAAATTAGGAACAGTGCAGAATAAAATTTTTGCCAGCATACCACACCAGATTTATTTTAAGTAATTCATGAGACACTTAGGGAGACTCCTCAGAGCCATGAGAAGGGGAAATAAAGATAAAACGTGGTCCCTATCTTCAAGAAATGCATGCTCTCAAAGGGGAGGGGGAAAGGCAAATATGAAGTATATTGTCAATACGGAGTGACTAGATGGTACAAAGAGTTAACAAACTCACTTCTCACTGAATGGTTGGAGGTTCAAGGGCACCCAGAAGTGTCTCAGAAGAAAGACCTGGTGATCTCCTTCCCAAAAATCAGCCATTGAAAACCATGTGGAGCACAGTTCTACTCTGACACACACGGGGTTGCTGTAAGTCTGAAGCGATGGCAACTGGGTGGTTGTGTTTTTTTCTTTTAATTAAATATTTTTTTAAGTTAAGTAATATTTTGTTGTTGTGGAGTCCTGATGTAGCGCTGTAGGGTAAGCACTGGACTGCTAACCACAAGGTCGATAGTTCAAACCTACCAGTTGCTCCTCAAAAACCCTATGTCATTGTTAAGTGCTGGTGAGTCAGCTCTGACTCACAATACCTCTGTTTAGGGTTTCCAAGGAGCAGCTGGTGAGTTTGAACTGCCAACCTTGTGGTTCAAACTGACCTTAAAGTTCAGTGTTTATCCTGCAGTGCCACACCAGAAACCGTAGACAGGTCATTATGAATCAGAAATGACTTCACTGCACTTAACAACAACAACATTTTACTATTGCCAACACAACATTTGCAAATTCCATATTTTCAGGTATACAATTTAGTGATATGAATTACAGTAATCATATTGTGTGATCATCACTTGATAACCTTTTTCATTTTGTTTTGTTTGGTTAGCTATTGTTCAACTTTTTATTGTGATTGATATGAATTCCTAGACATTTTATTTCGGAACATAGATTGCAGTCCCTGCAATGAGACAGCAGTTTCTCCCTGGGTTTTCCATTCGTCCTTCTTTCCTATCCATTTCTGTGTTCTGAACTTTATCTCTGGGTAAATACTGCCCTTTTGATCTCTTATGGTTGGTTATTCTAAGAGTGCATGACTCCCTGGTGTCACTGTTCAGCCTATAGGCCTGCCTGACTATTGTTTGGCTGAACCTTGAGCCAAGGGGGTTCATTCCGTCCCAGGTCTGAGAGGTGACTAAGGGGATTCCACTGTCTCTCTGACCAGTATGCCTGGTCTTCTTTATGATTTTGAGTTTTGGTTCCCATTTTTCTCCCACTCTATCCAGGACCATAGAAGAACTGATTCATTTGAGTTATGGTGTTGGAGGAGAATATTAAAAGTACCATGGACTGCCAAAAGAACAAACAAATCTGTGTTGGAAGTACAGCCAGAATGCTCCTTAGAAGCAGGATGACCAGATTTCGTCTCTCATACTTTGGACATATTATCAGGTCAGAACAGTACCTGGAGAAGGACATGATGCTTGGTAAAGTGGAGGGTCAGTGAAAAAGAGGAAGACCCCCAAATGAGATTGACTGGCACAGTGGCAGCAGTCATGGGCTAAAACATAGCAACGATTGCGCGGTTGGTACAGGACCGGGCAGTGTTTCATTCTGTTGTGCTTAGGGTCACCATGAGTCTGTACTGACTCGGTGTCACCTACCGACAACAATAATCCAGGACCTTCTTGGAGCAGTGATGTCATCTAGTTCTTCTGCTAACAGGGTCCTAGAAGCTGAAGTTCACATAGTCCACTGAAATAACTGTTTCCTTGTAGTTGTTATTGGCTTTACTTCAGACAGGGAGAGACCAATAGGTGCACCTTACATGGCCACTCACAAACTTTTACGACCTCAGTCATTCCTCACCAAATTAGGATGAAAAACAACTGTCTGTACAGACTGTGTTATACCAATTATTCCAATTGACTTCATATCCCCCTACAACCATGGTCCTAAAACTCCAGGTGCAATGACCCTTTCCACAAGGAGTTTGGTAGTGACTAAGAAGTTGACATATCTTTGTCACCTATTATATACATGGATATATTTACAGCACATACGCATACGTATGTAAAAATGTCGTCTGCCAAATCTATATAAATAAAGTCATGAGTGTAGTCCCTTTCACTTACTCATACCTGTTCATCTTGCCTGTCCATCTACGAATCCACTTGTAGATTAATGTTTGTTATAACTGATAACTCTGGGTTGGGTGTGTGATAGGATTTACTTTTGTGCACCTCTGTGTGTCTTCCTTTTCTATAGTGATATTACAGTAACTGTTTCTTCATGTCAACACAATGAGGTAGGTGGGGCCAAGCAAGTGGTGGGTAGCAGTTGTAGCTAGCAGTATCTGAACGGTGACCAGTTGAGGATATTGATATAATAATACCAGTTTATTAGTATTGGAGGATATGTTGTTGTTGTTGTTAAGTGCCATCGAGTCGATTCCAACCCATAGCGACCCTGTATAGGGTTTCCAAGGAGCAGCTAGTGAGCTTGAACCGCCAACCTTTCAGTTCAAATGGCTTTGCAGTCTGGCGCATTAACACACCGCGCCACACCAAGAGTCCATTGGAGGATATAAAGGTGGCTTAATGTGATTTCATTTCATTTACTAGGCAACTGCTTCTGGCTTTTGTTTGGTAATGAACATTCAGACAGAATATTGTTGTTGTGAGGTGCAGTCAAGTCAATTTTCGACTCTTAGTGACCCCATGTAATAGAACAGACCTGCCTCGTAGGGTTTTCTAGGAGTCATGCTGTGGCACAGTCGAATAAGCACTGGACACCTAACCAAAAGGTCGGAAGTTCAAACCCACTAGCCACTCCTCGGAAACTAGAAAGCTAAGAAATGCTCGAAGCCCCGAGAACACTGATCTTCCACCATAATTAAAGGACTTGAGGTCTGAATTATGAATAATACTTGAAATTAAGACAATTGGAGAGATCTCAGATTTTTGCTAGATCTGTGTACTCATCCATTAAGCAAATACTCATTATTTACCCTGCAATAGCACTGACGATACAGCAACAAACAATTGAGACAGGGTCCCCAGATGAAACACGCCATCTACTTGTCACCTTCACATGATAGAAATTACCACTCTTTTTTTGCTTCGTTGGTAGCTTTGTTTTTCTACTTCTTTCGGCCAAGATTGCTTCCAGTGGCAAAGGGAAGTATAGACTTTGAAAGTTAACCAAAACAAAACCCAAATCTCCTGGCTTCTGTTGTTGTTGTTGCGTGCACACTCATAGTAACTCTGTAAAGTGTTGCTGAGAGCAGCTGGTGGGTTTGAACTGCTGACTTTGTGGTTACCATCCAGTGCTTATCCTACACCACCATACTAGGGCTCACTTCTATCTTCTGATGGTAGAGAAAAGCATTGAGAAGCATTTGATGCCGCCATGCTGAGTTTAGTGAAGGCAGCTTTCCTTTGGGAAACTTCTTGGGGTTTATTTCCTTAACATAGTGGTCCCCAACAGTGCAAAGGTTAAACACTGGACTACTAGCCAATAGGGTGGTGGTTTAAACTCACCTAGAGTAGCCTTAGAAGTTAAGTCCTGGCAACCTGCTTCCAAAATTCCATCAGTCTTGAAAACCCTATAGCGAAGTTCTACTCTACACACGTGGGATCTCCATGAGTCAAAAGCTACTTGACAGCAACTGTTTGGGTTTGGGATTTTTTTCTTAACACAAAAATGTACGTAGGCGTTACTCAACCTAGTGATGTTTCAAAATGAACTTTCATTTCCAGACTGTGTGTGTGATAAGGGCATTTTCTTTCTTCACTCGGCCATGTGAGACTGGCACTGGAAGGAAAGGTTGGGTCACCTATAGGAAGTAATTGCTACTCATTTCTGTGAATTTCCCTGGAACAGCTGGGTTTTCCCAGGACTGGTCTGTTAATGGGTGAGCAGGCTAAACGCCAATCAGAAGCAACCCATTTGTTTTCCATGAATACTTCCACTTCATATGACCTACAGCTTTCCTCAAATCCCAACTCTTTAGGGGACTTCAAGGACAATGGATTAATAGCATTAATAGTTCCCTCTCTACTTCCTGGAGAGTTCACATTTTTTTTCGGAGAAGGTGACATCAGTGTGAAACTCTCTCTTTCCCTTCTTAAGCTTTCAGAAACTTGACTTTTTATTTAAAGATTAGATTATCCTTCTGCCACTGTTTTCCATTAGATTTTGTTTCCTTTCTCCTTTTTGGGGAAGGCAAGTTAACTATTTTTAAAAGGTGATGGACCATGTCGGGGTTTAGAAAGGGAAAGGAGAGAGATTGGTTTGGATTATCTTACTCTTTTTGTGTGCTCTAAAAGCTCAATAAACTTGGGAGGGTGCCTGCAGGTAGAGGGGTAGAGGAAAGCTATTGTATCCTTAGAAAACCTAGGTTTCAGTTGAATTATAGAGGTAGTCAGAAGATAGGGGAGAAAGTTCAAATAGCACTTTGACTGCTTTCCATGTGAATGTATATTTATCAGCCATATTCCATTGCTATAATAATCAGCATGTTTGAGTATTGATAGAAAAAATTTAAAGAACACAATACAACTTATCAAAAACTGGGATGAGTTTGTTGTAATGAAGACAGCACTGGATGTAGTTTATATTCAAGTTTATTGATCTTTTTGAATCCTAAAGAAATTGTCAAAATGGTTCTCAAACTCAATGTAAAAGAAGCAGTCCAAACTCTGTTAATCTGCCTGAAACATCTTTTTCTTATTTAAAAAAAAAGACTCTAAGAAAAATTTTAAATTCATTCCAGCACTATTCTATAGATTCATTGGGACTTAATTACACTAATTTGTTGTGTTGGTCTAATGTCATTTTTTTTTAAAGCAATTTACGAAACAATGCTGTAAGTAGCATGCCTAATGCAAACAGCTAAACTGAGATGTGCAATTTTCATCTCTGGTTTACGTAAATTAGTCTAGGCTTAAAATGTGAAACTAAATGAAGCCATTGGTAAATATTCCTGAGCATATGGAGGCCTGGTATGGTGCTGTAGAATAAATAGGCACTGGACTGCTAATCACAAGGTCAGAGGTTCAAACCCACCAGCCTCTCCTCGGAAACCCTATACAGGGTTGCTATGAGTTGGAATAGACTTGCCAGCACTAAATAACAGCAATGCCTCCTTGGTTTTATTACCCATTGTACTTGCTATAAGAGGAGAGTTGAGTGTGGTCACTCAAAGGTTAAAAATTTATGTATTAAAACTTGCAAATTTCAACCACTTTACTCTTTGGGGACATCACACAATTTTGAGAGGGACACCAATCAAGAAGTGAATAAACTTGAATATCTACCCAGTCATGGGGCTCATTTGACTTTTTCACAAAGTTATTTGGCATTCTCCATTTTTATTTAGCCCAGGGCTCCCTTTCCTACAAGGAGCTCTGGTAGCGTAGTGGTTACCAGTCGGGCCGGTAACTTCAAGGTCAGCTAGTTTGAAATTACCAGTGGTTCCATGGGAGAAAGATGAGGCTTTCTGCTCCCGTAAAGATTTACAGCCTCGGAAACCCTGTGGAGGGTCGCTATGGGTCGGAACCGACTCCACAGCCCATAACCATCACCAACACCATTCTTTCCTATACCAGAGAGTTGTACATATCATATCAGAAATGATTGAGAAAAAAACAAAGGGACGTGTATTAGGAACCAAAGACAATGATTTCAAGAGTGAAATAATGCCTCAAGCCAAGATTAAAGAATGAACCAATGCAGCATGGCACCATCCCTTGTTTGTTGTGACCACTCTCCAATTTGGAGAAATAAATGCTGTGTAATAATCTATTCGGTGGCACTTAACAACAACAATGATAATCTATTCCCAGAGAGCCAGGACTGTCCATGACCCTTGAGTCCACAGACTTACAAAGGGAGGACAGATTCATTAACTATGCATAATTACCAAATTCTCCAAACACACACAGACTTTATACCATAGAAGCAAAAGTAGGCTGAATATTGCAAGTTGTTGCTGTAGATGGTAGATAGCCATCACCTATTGTAAATCTATTCCCACGGCAGGATTAGTGAATTCAAATTCAAATGATGCTTCCAGAATATGTTGTCTAATGTGAAGCATTGTAAATTACCTCATTGCAAATTGGAATAATGTCTTAGATACAGGGCATTCATCAGAACTATACTTACTACCACAGAGCATTTAGATATCAAAGATAATTGAATATTGAGACTATTGAATTCATGTAACTTTAAAATTTTTGTGATTGGGTATTTCTAACGTTTGGCTAGAGATAGTCATTTAAGTGCGAACGATAATTTCTCTCAATTTCCCAATATGATTTGCTTTTTTTTTTTAAATGACCACAGCTTGTTATACAATTGCAGCCACAGCCACGGGGCTGCATTTCTTTAATAATGCCCCTGTTTTCCTTCTCTCTAATGCTTCTCAAATGACAATCCACTTTCAAAGTTTCCAACTCATTGCTTTCTATAACTCACATCTTCCTGTAAGAAACAAGTTTGTTGGCTCATTAATACAGAACTTACAGAGAAGGTTCACTACATATTGATCTAATTAAACGTTTTTGAGTCAGGACAACAATAATAATGGGATTAATTATTGTAATTTGTGCAGCCCAAGTATATACACAAATAGGTAATCTTTATTTTTCAATATTGCCACTAGAAAATGAATTTCAAACATTAGGACCTGGGAGACTGGGAGCTCCAGCTGCAGAGTGAGTACCCCTCCCCTGGTTCTGGCCAACAGCCCCGACATCCCTGCACAAAGTAATCACAGATCACAGCATTTAATCACTGAAAACAAGCACTCCAGAGGACAGCAGTGTCAATATCCCACTCTCTCATTATCTGTTTGGATTGCACACCCATACTGTCAGATAAACAGAGTGGAAAATTAAGATTAAAAATATGGTAATTTCATTTCAGGCGGCAGGCACCACTCACTGCCCCTATTATGCTATTGATTACCTCTGAATTCAATTTTTCTTTCAATGCAAACTTTAATCTGTTTGCTACCCAGCAATTCAACTCCCCAAGGGCTATTTGAGAGTAAGTAACCATTTAATCTGATGCTAACTGAAAAATCACCGTCCTTAATGAATTGTGTAAATCATTCAGCTCCAAAGCACCTTTGACTTCTATTTCATTTTTTATTTTCTACTCAATATAGGAAAAGATCGGCGTGTGAATAATTACAAAGTAGCAAGTATTTTTACATAGAGCAAATATGATAAAAACCCTATTATAGTGGGGCATGTGTAATGAACAGTACTTTTTAATTTCAAAATAGCTATTCATTAAAAAAGAATGGAAGATTAAAAAGAGAGGCTCAAAGCTCAAGGTAAAAGTTGATAGACATTGTAATTACATGGTTAATTTCAAAGATTTATATGCTGTTATGATTTAAAAGGAATTTTTATGACCTGACATTTTCATTTGAGAAGATTTTTTATTTAAATTAATCTTCGAGCTTCTATTCTTAATTATTTCTTGGCAAGCGATAAATGGGAATACAAAAAAAAATGCCCTATATCAAATTTTAAGCAGAATAAATGCATGCGAATTTTCGAACGGCAATAAAGTGGTTTTCCACTTATTTGAATTGCTTTACATTGAAGACCCCGGTTGGAGGGATATGTGGAAGAGAGCTGGGAATTATTGGCCCATTTAAGAGAGCAGCAATCTCAATGCAATGCAGCGTTTTCGACACTTCAAAATATACTGGAGAGAAGGTTTTGCTCCAGCGATTTGATTGTCATTCAAGTTGGTGTTAAGATTTCAACAGGTTTCTTTGCCTAACCATTCTAGACCCTGAAGGCCCCTTAGGAGCCGGGGTGTTTGTATTGGAATCACTTGGCCTCCCTCTTACACCCACCCGAGCAACAGCAACAGAGTAGGGGAAGGGCAGACTCTGCCCGGTAGGTTTCGCACCTCGGCCTCCTCCTCCGACGCCGGGAAGGGAAGGTCTGCACGCCCGAGACTCAGGACGCCAGAGCGGCCGAGCGCTCTGTCATTTGGCCGCTTCCTGCCGCCGACACTAGCCCTCCAGACTAATGACACTGCGCTTCTCATTGTCGAGCCAAACAAAGTGTAGGGCTGCGGGGAGACCATGGCGGGGTTCCTAATTACCCGGCCCTGAACGGTTCCGGCCCGGAGTCGGCGCGTCCTGCGCACAGCGGAGGGAGGTGCCCAGGGTCCAGCGCGTACCGGGGTCTCCGCCTCACCCGCAGCCCCACCCACCCCTCCGTCTCCCCGGTCGCGATGAGGGCGCCCTTCAAACCGTCTGCCCTCTTACTAGCTATCGCAACTGCAAGAGGGACCGGTGCCACAGTTTGGGGTTAAAGGCAGGGAGGCATATCTTTCAGTTAGTGCTTCCATGCTCCAGAGGGGCTGGGCAACTCTACAGGCCCTACGTCTTCCATCTTCGCCTCCACCCTATCCCTAGGCAGGATTTGGGCACGGTCCTGGCTCCCCCTTCTGTTCTCACCCCAGCATCGCGGCTGCCTCTCGCAGGAGTAGGGGATCCTGGGAGCAGACCTAGGGATGGACTTTTGAGGCGCTACCTAGAGGGGGGCCGCTCTCTAAGTGCAAAACGGAGCTAGAAGGCGGGAGAGGGTTCAATCCTTAAACCTCAGGATGCATGAAGTTTCCCCTCCCCAAGGAAAAAACGTGGACGCCGAGCCAGGCCTGTAACTCCTCGGCGTGCGGAAGTGGGGTTCCGGCAGAGCAACATGCCCACACTCACTCATTTTAACCCATCAGCCAGGGGCTTTGGTCCCTGCGCCCAAGTCCCTCCAGCAACCCTTTCCTCTGTGCACCATTGGTGCTTCGGCCGCTGACGCGTAACCTAAGAAAGGCTCTGTAACCTGGAGACGTTTCATTCTCGCTCTCCCAGCGACCTGGAGCACCCGCTCTGCTGCCTGCAGACAGGCGTCCTTCAAACTGCAGCTTTGCGCGTTCAGGGGGGTAGACGTTAAAGATTGCAGTAAGTTTCTCAGCAAAGAAGTCATTACAGAGACGTCTGAGATACTCATTTACTCTAACTCCTGGTAACTTAAGAAGAGTACACACCAAGTGCAGGCTGGAGGAGGAGTCTGGAGGAGGAATGTACAAAAGTCAGTTACTGTGCTGGCCAAGAACTGAGGTTGCAATTCTATCCCGTAACCAGGTCTTGTTCTGAAATTCTATGTTATTTCAGGTCAGCTACAGTTTTGCCAAGCCAGGAGGGTAACTTCTTGTGCCATTAAGTAGAAAACCAGTATAGTATATAGATGAAGGCCTGCATTCAGTACTAAAGCCCTTCCATTTGTTCTGTGGATTTCCACTTGCTCGGAGGTGTAAATCTACCCTTTACAAAGATTCATTTCATTCATTGGATATCTCACTAGGCGGATATCTAGGTTTAAGCAATTTTTAAAAACATTGTATTATGTTGAAAGCAATGAGTGGGCTGCCTGACGTTATTCGGTGTATTTTAAATACATGCATGACTTCTCCAATTGGCTATAATTGGAGTCCTTTTATAACCCATCAAAACTCTCCTGCTAATGACGGTTTAAAGACTATGAACCTAACAAATGACCAACTACAGGTACTGCGTTGCATAGATCTTCAGGCTCAATACTTGGGGCATTGACATTTTAAATCTAATTTAAAACCGTGATCCTTAATAGACGAAGATACTGGGAATTCTGACAGGTCTTTATGTAGAATATATTTTGACTACACATTCATTTCTATATTGCACGACTACTTTGTGTTTGGGGTTTTGTTTTTCTAAGTTTTCTTTCATTTGCTTTTTTCCAAATCTTCCAAAGGCCACCATCATACTGTGGTCCATGATGCAGCACATTTTTCCATTTTCAAATATTGAATTATATGCAAACCTCAGAAGAGAAAAGAAGAGAAACATCAACATGCTTTCTGATCTTTGCTCTCAAAATGCCTGAGCCAATTTATTTTTTAGCTGTTGATTTTTAAAGTAACCCTCTCACTGTGAAGGAGGTGGAATGCCAAGGAGCAGAGACCATTAGGTTTGCATTTTTCCCAATCTGGAAATGTATGCAGAGCAGCAACGTTTGTAAATGCTGACCTCTGACTAGAAATGGAATATTTAATAAACACAAAACCTCTTTAAAATACCAGCAGTCTGATATGTGTCATATAATATGATAAAAATGCAGGTTTATGTTTGTCCCTCTTCCCTTACATCCAGTGAATTCTATTGCAGTCTTGTAATACTGAAGATACACACTATCTGCACCGAAAAACTAAAGCAGACTTCTTGCCATCTCCCTACAGTTTCCTGATTTTTAAAAAATAATGTGTAGTTGTTTAAATGATTATGTCTTCTGGTTTGGCAATTGGGTGGCAGGAATCAAGGTTATTAGCAATACGAATATAATCATTTAAGAGGTTGTTAACTTCTTGATACAAGGTTTAATTACATTACTTGTGGTTTTATTTTCCCCTCTGTCCCTCATATTCATTTGAAAAGCAACCACACACTTGAGTACATGTAAGCTACAAATATCACATTCCCTTGAGTTTTAAAAATCAGACATTGGGAAATTAGAAATCACATGAAAAGAACTGTCACTTTCAGTGTAACTGTCAGGACTAATTTTGAAAATGGGCTGAAAATGTGTCATAGTGACACATCTTTGAATCAAAAGCAAGTCTGATTATCACCCACCTAGGCCAGGAAGTACCTAGGGGTGCCCATCAGGTAAAGACTGAACAGAAAGGAAGGGGGAATCCATCTGGAGGAGCCCATCTGGAAGAGATGGGTAGCTTGCCAGTAATTCCAACGAGAACAGGGGAGAGGCAGCTTGCTAAAGATTTGTATAGAGCACAGCGGTTCTGCACTGGGAACATTTACAGAAAATTAAATGAAGAACTTTTTCATTGTTTGTGTAGATTAGGGAGCTCATTCAACAATTTGCAAAGTGGTAGGGAAATATACAAGGAACCCATGGGGAAATATTTTAAAGGTATAGATGTAAATGCTAGGAATGATCAAAAATGGACAGAGACCATTCTCCTAACAAGAGTGGGTGAAAAGAGGAAGAAATCACTAGTTGGGAGTCATTTATTCATTCATTTGTTCAACAATTATTTATTGATCACCTAATACACTTCAGGCACTGATTTAGGCTTTGGGCCAATCTAAACTTATGTTGCGTTAGTGTAAAATTAACGATTGCCATTAGATCCTATTGCTGGGGGTGAAAAAAGAAATTCGTAATTGATGACATAACTTAGGGTTCTGGCATCCCTCTGGTCAGTGGAATCAAATGCACTTTTATCCATTGAGATTCAGTTGTGCCCCAAACTGTCCAGCTTTTCAACATTCACAGCCTGAGAATGAGGTGAACATTTCAAGCATCTATCCTTGAGCTGGGAGTACTGGAGATGTTGGTTAGCCCACAGGACTCACAAAATGACACCCTGAGATAGTTATTATCATCTTCTTACAGATGAGGACAATAAGGCTCAAAGATGTTCAATTGCTTACTTGAATAATTACTCAGTGAAAGAAGCAGATTTCTTATTTAAATCCATCCACCCAAGTTTGTCCTTCTCCAACTGAGAATCCAGTGTGTGACCTTACCTTATTAACAAGAAACATACTAAACCTATTACTGTCAATTCCAACTCCTACTGAGTCTATAGGACAAAATAGGACTACCCCATAGAAACTCATGATGTTGTGCTGTAGGATCAGCACTGGACTGTGAACCACAGGGTCAGCAGTTCAAACCTGTCAGCTGTTCCTAGGAAACCCTCTACAGGGTCACTGTGAGTCAGAACTGACTCAACAGCACTTAGTAACAACATAGGGTTTCCAGTCGTTGAACAGTGAATAATTCTTCAAAGGAAGACCGTAGAATTGACGCATTTGAGTTATGGTGTTGGAGGAGAATATTATAAGTACCATGGACTACCAAAAGAACAAACACATCTGTGTTGGAGGAAGTACAGTCAGAGCGCTCCTTAGAAGTCAGGATGGCACGACTTCATCTATTGTACTTTGGACATATTATCAGGAGAGACTAGTCCCTGGAGAAGGGCATCATACTTGGCAAAGTGGAGGGTCAGCAAAAAAGAGTAAGGCCCCCCACGAGGTAGATTGGCACACTGGCATCAGCAATGGGCTCAAGTGTAGCAAGGATTGTGAGGTTGGCACAGGACCAGGCAGTACTTCGTTCTGTTGTGTATAAAGCCGCTATGAGTCATAATTGACTAGCTCTGGTAGCGTAGTGGTTACGAATTGGGCTGCTAACCTCAAGGTTGGCAGTTCGAAACTACCAGCTGTTCCGCGGGAGAAAGATGAGGCTTTCTGCTCCCGTAAAGATTTACAGCCTCAGAAACCCTATACAGGGTCACTATGAGTCAGAACCGACTCCATGGTACTTAACAACATAGAGTTTCCAAGGTTGTAAACTCTACAAAAGCCACTTGCCACACCTTTCTCCCATGGAATAGCTAGTGGGCTCAAACCACTGACCTTTCAGTTAGCAGCTGGGTGCTGAAACACTGTGCTACCTATAAACTGACATCTATAAACTATAAGGTGTCTGTTAACCATTAACTTTTATCTTGAATATAAATTTGGTAGTGATAAAATAACAAGATGTGACATTTCATTAATGTTAGTGAAACAATTCCTAAACATCTTCATCTCATGATTTATTTCCACTTGAATTAAAGATATGGAAATGAATCAAAAATAATAATTTACCTATTTATCTATAAATGTCCTTCATAAATCTAAGTCCATAGGTAGTCTGTTGGGGAGGAAATTGTTTTCTCAAGCTAATGCCTAAAATCAAGCTGTGTGTGTGTTATTCTCCATGATAAAGACTTGTGTCTCTTAATTCTGGCAGTCTTCCCAAAAGAACTCTGCTGGAATCAAAGCTCAAGCAGAAATCAACTGCACCTTCTATACAACTCCACAGTGACTAATGAAAGTTTCTTTATAATCACTTTCTGTAACTCTCAGACTAGGTAAGTATTACCTAAATGTCCATGACTAGTCTTGGGACGGGGACAGGGGGGATCTTTGTAATTTAATTATATAACTCTATTGTTGTTAAGTACCTTCATGTTGTTTCCAATTCATAGAGACCTTGTATAGGGTTACAGAGGGTATTTTGGTTTGTTTTTTAATCTCTGAAGTAGGAGAAAGCTTCATCTTTCTCCCACAGAGTTGCTGGTGGGCTCAAACTTCAGTCCAATGTTTTCCATTTAGAGCCATCATGCTTCCTGTATAACGCTAGACAAGTACAAAAAAATGACTAGTTGGAACCAGGGCAAACACATGTTGTTGTTAAGTGATATCAAGTGACTTCTGACTCAAAGTGATCTTATGCACAACAGAACAAAACATTGTTCAGTCCTGTGCCAGCCTCACAATGTTGTTACACTTAAGTCCATTGCTACTGCCACTGTATCAGTCCATCTTGTTGAGGATCTTCTCCAAGCGTGATGTCCTTCTCCAAGGACTGGTCCCTCCTGATAATATGCCCAGAGTATGTGAGATGAAGTCGTGTCATCTTGGCTTCTAAAGAGCATTCTGGCTGTACTTCCAACACAGATTGGTTTGTTCTTCTGGCAGTCCATGTTACTTTTAATATTCTCCTCCAACACCATAACTCAAATGCATCAGTTCTTCAACTATCTTCCTTATCCATTGTTCAACTTTCACATGTGTATGAAGCTATTGAAAAATATCATGACTTGGGTCAGACACAATTTAGTCCTCAAACTGACATCTTTGCTCTTGAGCACATTAAAGAGATCGTGTGCAACAGATATGCCTAAAGCAATGCATCAGTTGGTTTCTTGACTGCTGCTTCCATGAGTGTTGATAGTGGATCAAAGCAAAACGTAGTCTTTGACAACTTCAATCTTTTCTCCATTTATCATGATGTTATTTACTGGTCCAGTGGTAAGGATTTTTGTTTTCTTTACATTGATGTGTAACCCATACCGAAGGCTGTGCTCTTTGATCTTCATCCATCAATAAGTATTTTAAGTCCTCTTCACTATCAGCATGCAAGTTTGTATCATCTGCATATCACAAGTTATTAATGAGTATTCCTCTAATACTGATGCCATGTTCTTCATATAATCCAGCTTCTAAGATTATTTTCTCAGCATACAGATTGAAAAATATGGTGAAAGAATACAACCCTGGTGAACAGCTTTCCTGATTTTAATTCATTTAGTGCCCTCTGGTTCTGTTTGAACACTACATCTTGGTCTATGTACAGGTTCCTCATGAACACATTAAGTGTTCTTGGTATCATTCTCTGCAATGTTATCCATAGCTTGTTATGAGACACACAATCGAAAGCCTTTGCATAGTCAGTAAAGCACAAGTAAACATATTTCCGGTATTCCCTGCTTTCAGTCAAGACATCAGCAATGATACATCTCATTTCATGTCCTCATCTGTCAATGTATTGTTTCGGCCATTTTTTAATTACCTTTAGTAAAATTTTACTTACATGAGATATTAATGATATTGTCCAATGATTTCTGCGTTCCATTGGATCACCTGTTTGGAATGGGCACGAATAGGGATCTCTTTGAATCAGTTGACCAGGTAACTGTCTTCCAAGTTTCTTGGCATAGATGAGTGAGTGCCTCCAGTGCTGCATCAGCTTGTTTAACATTTCAATTTGTATTCCATCAATTCCTGGATCCTTGTTCTTTGCCAATGCCTTAAGTGCACCTTGGACTTCTTCCTTCAGTACCATTGGCCTTTGATCATATACTACCTCTTGAAATGGTTGAACATTGACCATTTAATTTTGGTACAATGATTCTGTGTATTCCTTCCATCTTCTATTGATGCTTTCTACATCATTCAATATTTTGTCCTTGGAATCCTTTACTACTGCATGTTAAGGCTTGAATTTTTTCTTCAGTTCTTTCAGCTTGAGAAATGTCGAGCAAGTTCTTCTCTTTCGTTTTTCTAACTCCAACAATTTAATTATGTTATTTAATTATAATATTTTACTGTGTCTACTTGAGCTTCCTTTTGAAATTTTCAGTTCAGTTCTTTTACCTCCTTACTTTTTCTACTTGTTTAAGCATCTCTATATTGAAGAGCAAGTTTCAGAGTCTCTTCTGACATCCATTTTCATCTTTTTCTTCTTTCTTGTCTTCTTAATGACTTTTTGCTTTCTTCCCATATGGTGTTCTTGATGTCATCCCACAACTCTTCTGGGCTTCAGTCCTTAGTGTCTAATGCATCAAATCTGTTTTTGAAATGATCTCTAAATTCGGGTGGGTTATGTTCAAGGTCATATATTTACTTTTGTGAACTTGTTTTACTTTTCTTCAGTTTCAGCCTGAACTTACATATGAGCAATTGATGATCTGCTCCTGAATCTGCCCTTAACCTGGTTTTAGCTGATGATACAGAGCTTTTCCACTGTGTTTTTCCACAGGTGCAGTCAACTTGATTTCTGTGTATTCCATCTGGTGAGGTCCATGGGTAGAGTCGTCTTTTATGTTGTTTTAAAAAGGTATTTGCAATGAAGAAGTCATTGGTCTTGCAAAATTCTGTCATGCATTCTCCAGCATCATTTCTATCACCAGAGCCATATTTTCCAACTACTGATCCTTCCTCTTTGTTTCCAACCTTTGCATTCCAACCACCAGTAACTGTCAGTACATCTTGATTGCATGTTTGATCAGTTTCAGACTGAAGAATTTGTTAGAATTCTTCAATTTCATCATCACTTGCGTTAGTGCTTTGTGTTTAAATTTGAATAATACTAATATTAACTGGTCATCCTTGTTGGTGCTGTTAAAGTGCCATCAAGTTGATTCCAATCCACAGTGACCCTGTATAGGGTTTCTAAGGAGTGGCTGGTGAATTTGAACTAGACACCTTGCAGTTCAAAACGACCTTGAAGTCAAGTGCATATTCTCCAGTGCCACACCAGGGCTCTTCCTTGCAGACGTATGGATATTATCTTGTCACACGCAACATTACACTTCAAAATAGATCTTGAAATGTTCTGCTTGATGAAGAATGTGACACCATTCATCTTCAATTTGTCTTTCCCAGAATAGTAAACTGTACGACTGTCAGATTCAAAAGGGTCGGTAACAGCCCACTTCAACTCACTAATGGCTAGGCTATCCATCTTCATGCATCCTATTTCATTTTTGACATCCAATGTTCCTCAATTCATACTTCATACATTCTGTTCTGATTATTAATGGATGTTACAGCTGTTTCTCTTTGAGTTGTGTGCCATTAGCAAATGAAGGTCCAGAAAGCTTTACTCCATTCACGTCATCAAGGTGAACTCTACTTTAAGGAGGCAGCTCTTCCCCAGTCATATTTTGAGTGGCTTCCAACCCTGGGAACTCATCTTCAGTCACTGTGTCTAACAATATTCTGGTGCTAGTTATAATGTTTCAATATTCTATATTCTGGTGCAATCTGACTGTAGCTACCCAAGGACTCTTTAAAGCACTAAATCATGTAAAATTACAAAACCAAATACTTTTTTTTTTTCTTAATTTTTCTTGTCAGACACATGTTCTTGCTGTGTGAAATTGTATCCACAGTGAAAGTTACTTTCAGAGTGATCCTTAATCATATCGTTGAGCCATAGACTAACAGTCCACTGTACCCATTCTTTAGAAACCACTGTATTCCTTCCCCTAAAACTTCCTGAAATTAAGAGTTTTCTGTCAGCCTGACAGTATAGTCTCATCTGTTTAGGTTTTGCGATTTATCAACCACTTGTACAAATGTTCTCTCACTTTTGTTTTCACTTCATCACTAGGAGGCGTAAGGGCTGCTGGTGTGTTCATCGGTTTGAGAACAGAGACAACAGACACCTGTGATTCAGAGCGATGGCGTGACTATCCCACGGTGTGGTGCATCAGCTGGAGACTGCAAGAGCCAGTTTCTTCTCCTTCCGTTCAATACTTATGGTCTTTCTAACCACCTTATGTCTGTAAGCAAACCAGTTTGAGTTCCACGTTGAGCTGTCAAAATTTCAATTTAAACGTTCCAAGATCTGCTCGGATTTATAAATAACTGCATTATCGGGTGCATCAACAGAAAGGGAAAAGTTCAACTTTCTGTCCCACAGAACCTTTTAAAGTGACCTTTAACTCTTCAAGTCATATTTTCTTTCTGTCCAGATGGAGTAATATACAATCTGTGCCTGATGGCTGTGTTTATTTTCAGTCAAAACTCCATACTCTCAGGATATTTCTGCTTCAAAAGACACTTAGTTACTCAGCTAGTGGACTATTGGCCAGTGGAGGTAAGTGAATTACGCTAAAATAGTGCAAGCTATTCACAGGAGCAAACTGTTTGGAGCCTTCATTCCACAGGATATCTGTATCTACGGCTGGGTGCTGTTTTTGTTTTGTTTTGTTTTTCTTTTTTACAGTTACTTATAGGGAGTCTCTTTATTAGCTCTTTTAAATATGCATCTTTACTTGGTCTGTCTCCATCAATTTAACACTTTTGAAGGATATTCTACATCCTTGCCGTAAGATGTTGGGCACTGCTGATCCCCCGTATCCATCCACGTCTGTAGCATCTTGGCCTCCACCCGGTCTGTTAACCGGATTATTTTTCTATCCCTCTTGCCCATACTGAATATGCTGAATACCGTATCTCTAAACTGACTAGCCCACTCTCACAGCCTGAGTCTCTATTATCGGCAGCCACAGCATGCATATTTTTATTTAGTTTCCAGTCCTTAGAGAAGCCTCTCTCTGTCCCCTTCCTGAAGTAACAAAAATCTTTGGATTTTTCCTTTTCTGTCCCATCTCCTGAAATACTCATCTTTGAATGTACGTTTGCAATGGTTACAGAAAGCTTTCCCACAACATAACATGCCCCTGCCTGCTTTGAATTCTGGCACGCGACAATGCGATTCTTTTATGCATGCTTGCCTTGTGTCTTCTGGTGGTTTTTAATCCCAATGCCTCTCTTGCTGTCGTTTCTATAAGCACAGTGGATCACAAGCTGCTCTAAAATGTGCACCCACATTTCAGATGTCTGCTTTGGATGTGCGTTTTTACTCCAATGCTTTAGTAAAAACAGTAGTTAGCTGTAGCTAAACTGCCAATAACAACACACTACTGCAAGCCATCCCATATGAAGCAGCAGGTTTAAATGCGAACAGTGAGGCCTTTAAATAATAACAGAGGCATTAAAAGGCAACTGAGAATTGTGCTAGGGTGTTGCAGGTATGTAAGGACAAGAATGGCTTTCTTGTAAACAGTACACTTCGTTACAGGGGTAAACTTGCCATTGGGAAAGAAGCGTGACTTGTCTTAATCCAAATTATGGTGGTTGTTATTGTTGTTGTTAGTTGTTGCCAAGTTGGTTCTGGCTCATGGTGGCAGTGATGGTAATGTACCGTGGAGTCGATTCCAACTCATATGACCCTATATAGGGTTTCCAAGGCTGTAAATTTATGGGAGCAGAAAGCCTCATCTTTCTCCCACAGAGCGGCTGGTAGTTTAGAACTGCTGACCTTAAAGTTAGCAGCCTGACTCAAAACCACTACACTACAGAGCTCCTCGACTCATAGTGACCCTGTGTACAACAGAAAGAAAACGCTCTTCGATCCTCACAACCTTTTGTGTGCTTGAGCCCAATGTATACTCATTGTGTCAATTCATCTCTTTGAGACTTTCCCTCTTTTTCACTGATCTGCTATTGGGCCCTCCTGATCACATGTCCAAACCATGTGAGACAAAGTCTCGCTTTCATTGCTTTTAAGGAGCATTCTGGCTGTGTTTCATCCAACACAGATTTCCTGATGTATTCAATATTCTTCATCAGCACCATAATTCAGAGGCATCCATTCTTCTCAGTCTTTCTTATTCATCATCCAGCCTTGACTTGCATATAAAGAAATTGAAAATGCTGTGGCTTGGGTCAGGCACACCTAAACTTTCAAAGCAACATCTTTGCTTCAGAACACTTGAAAGAGATCTTTTGCAGAAGATTTGCCCCTGCAACATGTCATTTGAGTTCTTGGCAGCTGCTTCCATAAGCACTGATTGTGGGTCCAAGTAAAATGAAATCCTTGACAACTGCAATCTTTTTTGTTTATCATGATGGTGCTTATTGGTACAGTTGCGAGGAATTTTTTTTTTCCTTTATATTAAGGTATAATCCATACTGAAGGCTGTAGTCTTTCATCTTCATCAGTAAGTACATCAAATCCTCTCTGCTTTCAGCAAGCAAGGATGTGTCATCTGCATATCACAGGTTGTTAATGAGTCTTCCTCTAATCCTGACATTATGTTCTTCATAAAGTTCAGCTTTTCGGATTATTTGCTCAGCATGCAGAATGAGTAAGTATGATGAAAAGGATATAACACTGACACACAGCTTTCCTTATTTTAAACTACTCAGTATTCCCTTGTTCTGTTCAAATGACTGCCTCTTGGTCTATGTACAGGTTCCACATGAGTGCAGTTAAGTGTTCTGAAATCCCCAATGTTATGCATAATTTGTTGTGATTCATGCAGCCAAATGGCTTTGCATAATCAATAGAACACAGGTAAACATCTTTCTGGTATCATCTTCTTTCAGTCAAGATCTGGCTGAAATCAGCAATGATTTCCCTCATTCCACATCCTGTTCTGAATCTAGCTTGAATTTCTGGCAGTTCCCTGTCAATGTAGTGCTTCAGCTATTTTTTATTTATATTCAGCAAAATTTTCCTTATATGTGATATTAATGATATTATTTGATAATCTCCACCTTCTGTTGGATCACCTTTCTTTGGAATGAGCACAAATATGAATCTCTTCCAGAAAGTTGTCCAGGGAGCTGTGTTCCAAATTTTTTGTATAGAAGATTGTGAGCATTTCCAGAATTGCATATATTTGTCAAAACATTTCAGTTGGTATTCCATCAATTCCTTGGAGCTTTGTTTTTATGCTGGTGTCTTCCATGCCGTTTGGATTTCTTCCTTCAATTCCATTGATTCTTGATCATATGCTACCTCCTGAAATGGTTGAACATCAACCAATCTCAACTCTCAGAACAGTAACTACGTGTTTCTTCCATCTTGGCTTGATACTCCCTACATCCTTCAATATTTTGCCACAGAATTCTTCAATACTGAAACTCGAGGCTTGAATTTTCTCTTCAGTTCTTTGAGCTTGAGAACTGCTGAGCGTGTTTTTCGCTTTTGGTTTCTAACTGTAGGTCTTAGCACATTTCATTATACTACGTCAGTTTGTCATCTCATTCCTTAGAAATCGTCTGTTTAGTTCCTTTACGTCATCATTTCTTCTGTTCATTTTAGCTTCTCTACATCAAAGAGCAAGTTTCAAGGATTTCTCCAACATCCATTTTGGCATTTTCTTTCTTTCCTGTCTTTTTAATGGCCTTTGGCTTTCCAAATGTCTGATGTCCCACAATGTGCCTAGTCATTAATGTTCAATGCATCAACTCTATTCTTGAGAGGGCTCTAAATTCAGGTGGGGTACACTTAAGTTCATACTTTGCTCTCACGAACGTTTTAAAATTTTCTTTACCTTGAACTAGAATTTGGATATTGCTAGTTGATGATCTGTCATGCAGGCAGCCCTGGCCTAGTCCTCACGGCTGATATTGAGCTTTTCCATTGTCTTTTTCCACAGATGCAGTTGACTTGATTTCAGTGTACTCCATCTGATGAGTTATATATGTATAATAGTTGTTTATGTTGTTTAAAAAAGGAATTTGCAATGATTAAGTCACTGGTCTTATTCTACCAGATACTCCTTCCTAATCTGCCTTTCTCTAGAAACTCTGCTAAAACCTGTCCATCATGGACACTCTGCTGGCAGGTGAAATACAGGTAACACAACTTCCAGTATCAGAGTAAGACACGAATCACCATTGTACTCCAAACTGACAGGCAAGTGGTAGAAACTATGCCTAGACTGGCCCCTTCTTCCCAGGTAAATGTGTAAAATTGCAGATGTGTTCCAGTGTTCTTTTAAATGAACTATTCTTTATTCATGTTTACATGTCCCACTGTAAAATTGTAAAAGGTGTAAGTATACTCTGCTCAACATATCCTCAATGACTATGCACCTGTGAAAGAGAATAGTTGGTGAGGTGAGGATCGGAACTATGAAGCTATTTACTCTCTAGACAAAATGCTTATGAACAAACAACATTTTGCCAGCTATGATTTATTCAGAAGAAAGTGTGTCTGAAAACATCCTTAGCGCGAGAAATGTCCTCTGATTAAACTGTTGAAACAGTCCTGCCTTTCCCCAGCATCAAGTTCAACCCAAATTGCTCACCTTATTGTTACTCTTAATTAGGGATAATTTGCACTTAGTCTTGGGAAAGAGGCATGTCAAAGCCCTTGACAAATCATTATCAGTATTCCCATTTTAGAGATAGAGCAATGGAGGTACAAGGTGGTCAAGTGATTTGCCTAAGGTCACAGAGAAAGCATATCTTTTCATCTGAATGTTTCTATGGCGCCTGTATTGCGGAGACAATAATGTGTTCCCACAGAGCAATTAGGATAAAGAGAAGGTCAAAGAAAGAGGTTTTTGGAAACCAGGCTCTCACCTGAGGCAGTCATTGTGATACAGAGAAATTGCTGGGGCAGCTTGACACCTGAACAAAGAGGTCTAATGGAGAGCCCATACATGGACAATGGTATTGACTGAAGGACTAATCACATTTACTCACAGAAAGGGAGCAACAGAAATACTCATTCAGTAATTGAATACACTTTTTATCAGCTTCAAGTTTGATTTTGACTTATAATGATACTGTAAGACAGGGTGGTGGTGTGCCGTGGAGTCAGTTCCAACTCATAGCAACCCTGCTATGGTTTCCATAACTATAAATCTTTATGGGAGAAGAAGGCCTCATCTTTCTCACGTGGAACCACTGGTAGTTTCTAACTGCTGAATTTGAGATTAGCAGCCTGACTCGTAACCACTGTGCTACCAGAGCTCGCTATATAACAGGGTTGTTGTTGTTGTTGTTGTTGTTGTTGAGTGCCGTCGAGCCAGTTCAGACCCACAGCGACCCCATATAAGGTTTCCAAGGAGTGACTGGTGAGCTTGAACCACCCACCTTGTGGTTCAAACTGACTTTGCAGTCTAGTGCATTAACCCACACTACATCAGTAGAACTGCCCATTAATTTTGGGCTTCCAGCCACCAGAACTATGACAATAAGTTTGTTGTTTAAGCCACCCAGTTGGTAATAGTTCGTTATGATTTTGTTGTTGTTGTTAAGTGCCATCAAGTCAGTTCCAACTCATAGCAACCCTGTGTAAGGTTTCCGAGAGTGGCTGGTGAGCTTGAACTGCCAACCTTGCGGTTCAAACAAACCTTGCAGTCCAGAGTATTAACCCACAGTGTCATACCAGGACTAGGAAAATAGTACAATCTTGCCTGGTATTATTTATTTAGGAGATCATGATTCAGTCTAGCTGAGGTAGCATCCAGAAATAGAAGGTCAACTACCCCCCAAAATTAACTTTGGGAATGTGTCCTCCAATCCTGGTTGCTCAGATTCCAGGACAACTTCTTATGGAAATGTTACCATGATGAACTTACATATCTCAAGTGATGCTCTTTCTATTTCCAGTCATGATTGGTGGTATGATTTGGTGTTTGGGTTTTTCTTTTTTTTTGCTCTGATTTGTCATCATGATTGGCAAAATGACATTTTTGTTTTTCTTCTTTTTAAATGTGAAAACCTTTTATTGACTTTTCACAATAGTGGCTTGTATAATATTTATTCATAGCTGATTGATTAATTTCACTCAGTGTACTGTCCTCCAGGTTCATCCATGTTATAAGGCATTCTGCAGATTCATCGTTATCTTTAACATTACAGAGTATTTCATTGTATGTATCATAGTATGTTTATCCATTCTTCCATTGAGGGGCATTTAGGCTGTCTCCATCTTTTTGTCATTGTGAATGGTGCTGTGATGACCATAATGTACATAGATCTAGTCTTGTCATGGCTCTTATTTCTCTAGGACATATGCCAAGTAGAGGAATTGCTGGGCCATATGGTATTTCTATTTCCTATATGTTAAGGAAATGCCATAGAATAATCTTTTTTTTATGTCATGAATTAACTCATGCCTCTCTGTTCCTGTCTGCGCTTAAATATCTTGGAATTGTATCTATAATGTCTATCACTGAGCATGCATTTGGTTGTGGTGCTACCTTCTCAGCCCTTTCTACAGTCTGTCAGTATCTACTCTCAGCACGCATGCTTCTAATCCTAGGCCCAGCTCCTGTTCTCTGTTTCAGGCAAGTAACCTGGGTATGGTTTCTCACACAGAGTCTACTCTTTCTTCCCTAGGCACTATTGCCTAGCACCATGCTTTCTTCTTTGTTTTTAAAATAGCTAAATAAATAAGTACACGGGGCAAGAGAAACTCTGACAGGACAGTTTTGATTCATAAATATTGAAGTAAATGATGAAAATAGAAAAATGACCAACTGACAAATTCCACAGGAAAAATTGTTGTAGGCAAGAATCATGGATGATAGGTAATAAACTTAATGGGTGAAAGTATAATGAGATACAGGAGATTTGCACAGTCTCAAAGTAGCTCGTGTAATAAATGTGTTCATTACAAAGGAAAACGTAATAACAATCACCACTGTGGCCAGGTGATAAACACTAACATCACCAGTAATGAGAAGGGAGGGACCATGCAGGGTCCATTGCAATGTCCTGCTCTCTGGCTACCCTACCACCACCACCACTTCTCCTGAGGAGCCTTCTGATGATCCTTCAAGTCTATTCGGACGTATGGCTTCCCCATGTGTGTCACAGTAGAACTGTGCTCCATCGAGTTTTCAGAGGTAGAGCACCAGGCCTTTCTTCTGAGGTACCAGTAAGTGGATTGGAACCACTAACCTTTTAGTTCGCATGACCCAGGGACTCCCTGGATGAACCGAGGTCATAGGAATCTGCTTTGTGTGAACCATCTTCCTGCAGTGCCCAGCAAACATAGAGAGCTGGGAGGTACATACAAGGTCATTTTCATTCCATCTTCTCCTTCTCCAGCCTCCAACCTGGTTTGATTGCCACCTCAGGCCTTGTCTCTCTTCCAGGTTTTATTTCTCACCCAGTATCTTGGAAGGGCAAGGCTTAATCTCTTATGTAAATGTTTTTAAATATAACTTTGGGGACAGTAGGGACCTGAGAAAATGAAAACTGTTTCCTGTGTGTTCTTTGGCTGGTGAGCATTGTTGTGCTTCTCAGAACTCCTGATACGAGTCTTGTAATGGCACCAATGTAACCCATTTTCACCTCGAGCTGGTATAGGGTGACCAGAGTCCCAACATGGTGAAGTAAGATACACACTGGACTTTCAGCTGCAAGGCTGGCAGTTCCAACCCATCAGTCACTTCTCAGAAACTCTATATAGGGTCAGTAGATTTGGGAACAACTCAATATCATGGAACCACCATCAGCCTATCCTCAATGCAGGGGTGGTTGGAATGGCCCCTCTTCCTTTATCTGATGCTAAATTGAGAGCTATCTCTCACCAATGGGCAATGGAAGATGCTGTCTCTCAAAATGGCGTGGCAGCAGTAAGGCGATACTCCAGGGATAATGGTGAGAAAGCCTTCCAACGTCCCAAGTTGGAACACAAAGCTTTGCAACATGGACTGTACTTTTGTGTGGATAGGAGAACCAGGACATCTGCCTGAGACTACAGCAGAAGAGAAAGCCCCACCACCATTGTTCTGAGCCACACAGCTTCCAGACACTGGGTTTTCACTGGAGACTGTACGAGAGCAAATGATTAAGTGTTCAGCTACTAATTAAAAGTTGGGAGTTCAAATCCACCAAGAGGTGCCTCTGAAGAAAGTCCTGGTGTTCTATTTTGGAAAGATCACACTACACCCACGGAGTTACCATGAGTCAGAACTGACGTGTTAGCAACTCGTTTTGTGCTGGTTGTCAACAATAAGACCTATCTGTTTTCCTATCCTAGCTCCATCCTTTAAGACAGGGGTAGGGAATATTTGCTCCAAAGACCATATTGTTGTTAAGTGCCATCAAGTCAGTTCTGACTAATAGCTACCATGTATAGGATTTCTGAGGAGCTACTGGTGGGTTTGAACTGACAACCTTACCACTCAAACTAACCTTGCAGTCCAGTACATTATCCCGCAGTGCCACACCAGGATTTTGTGTTGTTGTTGCTAAGTGCCGTTGAGTCGGTTCTGACCCATACCAACCCTGTATAGGGTTTGCAAGGAGTGGCTGGTGAGTTTGAACCACCAACCTTGTGGTTCAAACCAACTTTGCAGTCCAGTGCATTAGCCTACAGCGCCACACCAGGACTCCTAGGATTCTGTATAAGGTCCATGAAATCATTTGGTCTGGCCCTACTAAGGCAACAGCAGTTCCAGCCACCACATTGTTGTTGTTGTTGCGTGCCATCGAGTTGGCTCCAACTCATAGCAAACCTGTATAGAGTTTCCAAGGAGCGAATGGTGAGCTTGAACCACTAAACTTGCCAGAGTTTTTAATTAAAGTAATTAAATGTTTGACAAATATAGCAGGTTAATTTTTAAATTGATGATTTTGTATGGCCCACAAATGATGTTAAAAATTTTGACAGAAAAAAGATTCTCCACCCGGCTCTAATAGAAAATGGCACTTAAGTAACAGTCAATGAATTGTATCCAGGATTAATCATATCCCTAAAACTAATGTCCCATATCCGTATTCTAGTGCTCCTAGGCTTGTTGTCTGCTATTCGATTTTCTTTTTCTCATAGTTACAGAGATTGTCTTTTTGGCACCACTGCCATTAACTCTAATTCTGTTAATCTGAGAAAATTGGAGGAGGTCTGTTAGCAAGAATATTATGCATATGGGTACAATTTACATATAATCTACTAAAAATGTCACAGTATTATATTAAAACGACACTGAACAAAACCAAAGCAATGTGTAACCAACCAAAACTTCTTATACCATGGATGTGAAACTCTATCTGCCTACCCGTTTCTCACTATTCTCATTTGACCCTTGCCTAATTCACTCCTGTGTCTGGGAGATTCATCCTGGAAGGCCACACCACAATGTGTACTTTGTTCCTTTATTTTTTACAAGTGTAGTTTAGTTTCAATTATTGGTGATGATTCTTAATAGCATACATTATCCAAATAATGATGACCCAGTATTATAAGACCTTACCAAGGATCACTGTTATTAAGTCTTGCTAAAAAGTGGGGTATGATTGCCAAACTTTTTATAAGAATTACAGGGTAATAGGGCTGAAAGCAAGGTGCAACAGGAATCGTCAGTTCAAGGTACCTACACAAGACTTTTAAAGCCAGTGTGTGCTAGAGGAAGATGTGAGGAAGGAAATTAGTGGACTGAGAGTCCAACACTAAGGGTGTTGGACACCAAGAATCTCTTATAGAATTTCTACGACAGAAATGCTTGCATTAATTATGTACTGTGGTCCCCTTAAGCTAAGGGTAAGATTTCTGCCTAATCCAAATATATGCCCAGGCTGAATGAATATATATACACATACTGTCTTGGACTCCTGATGTGGCACTGTAGGATCAGCACTGTTAATATTCTCCTCCAACACCATAACTCCAATGCGTCAATTCTTCTATGGTCTTCCCTATTCATGGTCCAACTTTCACATGTATATACGGTTATTGAAAATACCATGGCTTGGGTCAGGCACACCTCAAAATGACATCTTTGCTTTTCAACACTTAAAATAGGTCTTGTGCAGCAGATATGCCTAGTGCATAACATCATTTGATTTCTTGACTGCTGCTTCCATGAGTGTTGATGGTTGATCTGAACAAAATGAAGTCATTGACAACTTCAATCTTTTCTCCATCAATATGGATGTCGTTTATTGGTCCAGTGGTGAGGATTTTGGTTTTCTTTTCATTAAATGCAACCCATACAGAAGGCCGTGGTCGCTGATCTTCATCTGTAAGTATTTTAAGTCCTCTTCACTTTCAGCAAGCAAGGCTGTATCATCTGCATATCTCAGGTTGTTAATGAGTCTTCCTCCAATTCTGATGCCACATTTTTCTTCATAATCCAACTTCTCAGATTATTTGCTCAGCATACAGCTTGATTGAGTATGGTGAAAGAATACAACCCTGGCACACACCTTTCCTAATTTTAAACCATTCAGTGTTTCCTTGTTCTGTTTGAACAATTTTCTTTTAGTCTATGTACAGGTTCCTCATGAGCACAATTAATGTTCCAGAAGACTCATACTTCACACTGTTGTCCATATCTTGTCATGATTCACACTATTGAAAGCCTTTGCATAGTCAATAAAGCACAGGTAAACATCTTTCTGATACTCTCTGCTTTCAGCCAAGATCCATCTGATGCCAGCAATGTATATACCTTGTTCTACATCTCCTTCTGAATCTGGCTTGAACCTCCAGAACTTCTCTGTCAATGTATGGTTGCAGCCATTTTTGTATTATCTCTAGCAAAATGCAATATTCCCTTCTAACAATTGATCCCACCTGATAGAATGTCCAAATCAAGAGAGTTAAACAATATTTCATTCTAAACAAAGGTGATCAAACAGAATGTAGAAGTTATTGAACAGTATCATTAACATCACATGCAACTAAAGTTTTGCAAAAGATATTCAAGAATGGTTGCAGCAGTACATTAACAGAGAGTTGCCGGCAATTCAAGTTGCATCCTGAAGAGGACATGGGACTAGGAATGTCATTGTTAAAGTCAGATGTATCTTGCCTAAAAGCAGAAAACACCAGAAAGATGTTTACCTGGATTTCATTGACTATGCAAAGGCATTCGACTATGTGGATCATAAAAAATTACAGATAACATTTTAAAGATTGAAGATATCACCAATGCCTATCAGTGCAATCAAGAAATCAAGTGACATAGTTCATTGGACAAATCTGTTGCAAAAAAACACACAAAAAACTATTTAAAGTATTCCAAAGCAGAGATGTCTCTCTGAGGAGTAAGGTGCACCTTACCCAAGTTATGATATTTTCAATAACCTCATATGCATGTGAAAGCTGGACAATGAATAAGGAAGACTATAGAAGAATTGATGCATTTGAATTTTCATGTTGCAGAAGAGTATTAAAAATACCATGGACTGCCAGAAGAACCAACAATTTTGTCTTGGAAGAAGTACTGTCAGAATGCTCCTTAGAAGTGAGGATGGCAAAACTTTGTCTTGTGTATTTGAACTGGTCAAGAGGGACCAGTCCCTGGAGAAGGACATCATGCTTGGTAAAGCAGAGAGTCTGCAAAAAAGAGGAAGACCCTCAATGAGATTAATTAACACAATGGATGCAACACTAGGCTCAAACATAGCAATGATTATGAGGATAGTGTGGGACCACACAGTGTTTTGTTCTGTGAGCCATAGGGTCACTATGAATTGGAGCTGACAAAATCTAACAACAACTCTCACCCAGTTTGGAAGCATGTGCCCACTGAGCGCTCAGAGAACAACAGCTTCTATCAGATAGGCATGTTAATGTCATTTTCATTATTATATTATTACATGTGAACCTCCTGGTGGGTGGGTGAGTGATTCAAACTCTCTACGGTCTCATTTATTTTCATACGACTTGCGAGGCTGCCTTAGCGTTTTCACATTCCTTATAATTTGGGCATTTATTACATATTTTACAAGACACTTGTGTAATGCAATGTCAAACTTAAAAGTGGTATTGTATATACAGAAACCCTATTAATAAAAATTACTAAGTAGCATTTAAAAGGAGACTCGCTTGAAAGCGAAATGGAAGATTCCTCTATGCTTAATGACTTAATTAGCGATTTGGAAGTTAGTTTCTGTTGGTTAGCTGTCTTAGTGACTGATTTCTACCAAATCCACAGGACCAATTATCAATCTGTGCCTCAAGCTAGATCATTTTTTGTGTTTGTACACACGAAAGAATCTCTGTATGTGTCTTACAAAACATATACCAAGATCTATTTTAACTAACAAATGCTGGTGAAGATATGGAGAAATTGGAGCCCTCATCCATGATTGGTGGAGGTGCAAAATTGTACAATCACTGTGGGAGATCATTTGGTTATTCCTCAAAATGTTAAATATGGAATTATCATATGACCCAGCAATCTCAATCCTGGGTATATACTAAAAAGAATTGAAAGCAGGAAAACAACCAGAAAGATGTGCACCAATGTTCAATGCACTACTGTTGACAATAGCCAAAAAGTGCAAACAAACTAAATGCCCATCAACAGATGAATGGATAAATAAAACGTGGTGTAATCATGCAATGAAATATTCCTAAGACATAAAGAGAAATGAAGTTCTGATACGTGCCACAAATGGATGAACTTTGAAAACATTATACTAATGAAATAAGTCAGTCACAAGAGAACAAATTGGCGCTGAATGCTATGCACCGGGCTGGTAACTGCAGATCGGCAGTTCACACCCACCAGCTACTCTCAGAAACTTTGTACAGGCTTGATATGAGTCAGAACTGACTCAACAGCACACAACAACTTACATGTAACAGGCAAATGTATAAAAGCCAAAGAGGGTCGTGGTGGCTCAGTGGTAGAATTTTCACCTTCCATGTGGAAGACCCTAGTTCGATTCCTAGCCAATTCACCTCATTGCAGCCATCACCCTATCTGCCAGTGGAAGCTTTTCTGTGATGTTGGACAGGCTTCAGCGCATCTTCTAGACTAAAACAGAGTAGGAAGGAAGAAAAGCGTGGCAATCTACTTCCAAAAACCATCCAGTGAAAACCTCGTGGGCATAACCATCCAATCCAACGCCATGGGGTCACCACGAGTCAGGGGCAGACTCGGCAGCATAAAGATCAAAGTGTATTAGGAGCCACCAGGTATTGGAGGGAGGGGAGAGGGGAGTCACTGAGCTTTTGTAAATAGTGCTGGAGTGATGATGACGCCACCGTATGGTAAGCAGCATCAATGTCTTACTGAATTATACATGTTGAATTATACATTGATGGATTGAAATGTATTTCCACCACAATTTAAAAACAACAACAACAGAGCTAACCTTAACCTTAAAATCATTGTCCTAAAGAATGTTGACCTATAAGAGCTGTAGGGCAATGGTATCCCCCACCTCACTGGTAAACATAATGGAAGAACTGTACCCACCACCTCACTGATAAACATAATGGACTAAGCTAAATCCTAGTTGTCTCTCTCAGTGTGAAGCCCTCTTAGAACCTCTGTTACATCAAAGAACTTTAGCATCCCTTGAGATCCCAAATGCTATGAAATCACTGGTACCTGAAGTGGTCTCCTCATTTGGCTGTAGTGACAAGCAGTCTAAATCACTTCTTTTCAGTCCGATTAACTTTGCAGAAAGTAAATTAACAAGAGATGCGGAGTGGACACTACCAACCAGACACCCTCTGAGTGCCAACTCTAGAAACAGTACAGGTGCCCGTTTTCACCGTTGACATGCTCTTTGCAAAAGAGAATTTAAACTAGTGCTTCTCAAAGTCTTCAGAATAACAACAGCAGCATCACATATTAGAAATTCAAATCTTAGGTTGCGCTCCGATCTGCTGGATCAGAATCCTTGGGGGGAGGGTCCAGTACTTGTGTGTGTGATTTCGGTTCATATGAAAGATGGAAAACTACTGAGTTAGAGAAATATTCCCTTATATGGTAGGTGGAAGTACATCTGTCAATTGCTTTGACATTTTTCTGATAACTTCTCTTTAAGGGAGTGTCACTTGGCTGGGTCATGATTCCCAGTGGTTTAGAAGTTATGTAATGATGTAATGTGGCAATTATGTGGTGATTCCCCATGATGTGATCTGATTGATAAACCAATAAGATGATTAAGGGTGATCGCAATCCTGAACTGATGTAAGGGAGTTTCCCAGGGTGTGGTCGACAACACCTTTCAACTTACAAAAGGTAAAAGGAGAGAGAAGTGAACAGAGAAAAAGGGACCTACTATCACTAAGACGCAACAAGTCTGTGTTGGTAGAAGCACAGTCAGAATGCTCCTTACAAACCAGGATGGCCGGACTTCATCTCTCATACTTCAGACATATTATCAGAAGGGACCAGTTCCTGGAGAAGGCCATCATACTCGGTAAAGTGGAGGGTCAGCAAAAAAGAGGAAGACCCCCAACGCGATGAATTGGCACAGAAACAACAGCAATGGACTCAAGCATAACAACGATTGTTAGAATAAGGTGGGACCAGGCAGTATTTTGTTCTGCTGTGCATACGGTCTGACACAAAAGTACCTAACAACAACAACAAGATCAAAGAGCCGGGAGTTGAGTGTGTCCTTTGAACCCAGAGTCCCTGCACTGTGCATTTCCTGGATCCAGGGGGAAGATTGATGCCAAGACACATGGAGATCTCCAAGGCATGCTGGGCCTACGGATGCTGAAAGGAGACAAGGTCCTTCTCCAGAGCCGACAGAGAGAGAGAGACAACTTTCCCCTCAAGCTGGTACTCTGAATTTGGACTAGCCTCCTCCTAAACTCACCGGAAGCTCCTCCGAAACCTTTTACTATGAGTTATGACTTGACAACAATCACCTAAACTCTGAGAGAATAAAGTTCTGTTTGTTAAAACTATCTACCTGTGGTATTTCTGCTATAGCAACACTAGAGAACTAAGACAAGGAGTATTTTCTTGATTTTGTTATTGTTCAGAGTGTACACAACAAAACATACAATAATTCAACAGTCTCTACATGGACAATTCAGTGACGCTGACGTCACTCTTGGCGTTCCCACCCTCCTTCTCTGAGCGGTCCTCCCTCATTAACATAAACTCAGTCTCCCCTAAGGTTCCGACTTAATGTTTACAGTTGCTGTTACCAATTTGTTCCCATACAGACAGTTCTTAAAAGAGCATAATTCTCAAGGCAGACTTTTTTTCCCCACCAGTTTAGCTAAACTATTGTTTGGTTTTAAAAAGACTTGTGGGACATTTTTAATCGAAGAATGGTAGGTTCTTTCATGGCAATATTATCAGGGTGTTCATCCAGCCTCCAGAAGAGTCTGAAGTCCATGGATATTTGAGATCCTTTTCTGCTTTTCTTCCCTTTGGATTAGGATTCTTCTATAGAATGTTGGGTCAAGATGTTCAGTAAAGGTAGACGTTTTGTAGCAAAAGTGATTGACTTTGCAGTCTAGGAGCAAGAAAGAAGAGCCGAGAGTGGGACCCTACCCAGAGAAACAGTGATGCCTGAGATGGAGCCAGAGATGATGACCTGGAGAGATGGAGCATCTGGGGACTTTAGACACAGAGAGGGAGAGGGGCTGTGTGCTGACAACCAGGGGGCAGGCTTGTAGGGTATACCCTTTGGTTAGTTGATGATGCATGGAGGGGATTGTAACCATGGCAATGAAACGATATACGATAGGATGAATGTAAAGCTAATTTTCTCACGTGTAAACTATCACATAATTCATAAGAAAACTTTTTTTTTTTTTAATTCAGTAATGGAATCAGTTCTTCTGGTCTTCTGGCAAAGGAGGCCGTTGTTCATGGAGGCGATTATCGCATCTTCCGTTTCTTCCTGCTAGTCTTCCTGAGTTGTCTTCTTCCTCTGTTACTCTCGGTAAACAGAAACCAGCTGTTGTGGCTTGGATGGCTGTGTTACATGTTTTGAAAACCCCAAGAACTATGTAATGAATTAGGAAGTAGAACAGAACCACTGAACACACTAATAGGCCAGTCAACTGGAATTCAGTCCCATGAAGCCATAACCATTTTAGGGGTCAAGATTTCTTTTTGAACAGTAAACCAAGATTTCTTTTTAACAATAAGTAAATCTGAATTCAAAAGCTAAAGTCCTGGGATTTAAAATGAACATATCACGTGGAACCTCGGCTACTTAAGACAGAGACATTGCCATGCTGCAATGAGTCTCAATGACTGGTAAGACTGAGGAATTCGCACTGACCACCTAAGACAGGCAGCGTCCCTTAAACAATCAATAAATAAGGAGGACTCAGATGCAGACAGTACAGACCCGGTCAGGAGGCCAAGCCCCTGTGGGCCCAAGCGTTGTTGACCGTCCAAACCATAGGCTCTGAGGATCAGACTCTAGCTACCTAGTAGACATAACAAACTGTCCCTCATCTGATTATTCAGTAATACTTGTTAGTAATCTCATACATGAGCCCTGGATATCCACAGACAAATGTAAAAACCTTCCCTAAAAGCCGAGACTGTAAATTCCAAAAAGCCAAGTCCCGCCCCATCCAAAAAAAAAAAAAGCTAAAGAGGATAGAGAGAAACACTGTAAACTGATGATATATGGCAGGGATAATAATCAATGTAATGAAACAAGCTATATGAATGGTTGAATGTGAAGCTGATGATGTGCCCTGTAAACTTTCTCTCAATGCAAAATAAAAACATTTAATTTAAAATAAAATAAAATAAAATAAAATGAACACACACATAGGTGGTATGGCACTGTAGGATAAGCACTGGACTGTTAACTGCCAGCTTGGCAGTTCAAACCCACCAGCCACTCCTTGGACACCCTATACAGGGTTGCTGTGAGTCAGGATCGACTTGACAGCACTTAACAATACTGTACATACATGCATATATGATACTTTATTTGTTCAAGTTTTTCTTAATATTTGGCTAATCATAGTCTGATTCCAATCAGTTTGACCCTCTTCCATTTCTTGAGTTTAAGCATCCTGCAGAGGCAGTTTTACGTAGTGCACCCTTTTTTCTTGCTTGCTTGCTCACACAATAGTTAAACTACTTCACCCTTTACTCTTCCCAGTAATCCAACCTGCTTTGTATCTTCAAATGAAATTTTTAGAAACAAGATGAACTTCAAGTAAAAATGACAGGAAAATGTCACAGACAACACACATATACACACTCCACAGTGTTTCTGATATTTATCTATGTTCTTCCATGCAGTGTCTCATCCTCTTGCCAGTTGTTTACATTTTTATGTGCAATGTATAAAGATCAAGAATTTATTCATTATATGGTTCCGCCTTGATCAGAATGCTAGAGTTCATTTCATAAGAGAATTTGATAAATTTGTGTCAATAATCCCATTTCTTAGATGAGAAAAATTGAGGTACAAGCCACAGCATAGGAGAATATATTTGGAAATCATATATCTGGTAAGGACTTAATGTTCTGAATATATAAAGTGCTCCTATAACTCAACAGGAGTCCTGATGTAGCTCTGTACGGTAAGTACTGATGAGAACTGCAAGGTTGGTGGTTCAAACCCATCTGCTAACTGGAAAACTAGAAGTTGGAGTCCACCCAGCAACAATTTAGAATAAATGTTTGGTGTTGTATTAGTGAAAAATTAGCCATTGAAAACCCTATGGTGCCCAGTTCTACTCTGATACCCATAGGGTCACAGTGCGTGGGCATGGGCTCCATGGTAACTGATTCTGTAATTGTTTCAATCAGAAAATGTGACGTTGAGCTTCACATCAATACACACTTCCACTCCAGTTCACACTTCCCTCGTCAAGGGTGCCTTCTTTGTCCAAGTAGTCAAATCTTAATTCATTGATTCATTCAACAAATATTTTTGAGCACTTAACATATGTCTATAAAGGTGCTCTGGCAGTGTAAGGGGTTACCATTTGGGCTGCTAACTGCAAAGTCAGCAGTTTGAATCTACCAGTGGGTCTGTGTAAGAAAGAGGAGGCTTTCTGCTCCCATAAAGATTTACAGCCTCAGAAATCCTATACAGGTTTGCTGTGAATGAGTCAGCACATAACAAAAACGACAACATATATCTGTGGTACTATTGGTTAAGTAAGGAGTCCTGGTGTGGTACTGCAGGATAATGTGCTGGACCGCAAAGTCAGTTTGAGCCACAGGCCTGGTGGTTCAAACCCACCCGTTGCTCCTCGGAAACCCCATACAGGGAGGGCTTGAACTACAAACATTGTATTTAGCAGTCCAGTGTTTATTCTATAGCACCACACCGGACTCGACAACAACACCATAGCAGGAAAGAAAGAAAATCTTAATCTAGTACTCTAGCAGTAATTTCCCCCGTACACAGTTGTATCTCTGTGCTGAGAACCACAAGGTCGGCTGTTCGATCCCACCAGCTGCATTGTGGGAGAAAGATGAGGCATTCAGGACCCACAAAGATTTACAGCTTAGGAAACCCTAGTCAGAACTAACTCCACAGCCCTTAACAACAACACTGTGTCCCCCAGGTGCTAAGTTCTTTGATGGCAGAAACTTGTATTTATCCATGAACTTTTTACAGGTGTGAAAGCAATTGTGGGAATTATTTCTGAGAATTACTGTCCAGTGCTGTCAAGTCGGTTCCAACTCATAACGACCCTGTATATGGTTTCCAAAATAGTGGCTGGTGAGTTTGAACCGCTGACCTTGTGGTTCAAACCGACCTTGAGGTCTAATGCTTTATCTCACAGAGCCACACATGTGGGCTATACCCAGGAGACTTCAGGATGACTTTTCAGGAACTTCCATTGTGTTCTAGGAATCCATTATTAAATATTTCCCTCCTGTGTGCCAGGCACATAGGAAGTACTCAATAAATACATTGAATAAGTGAGCTGAGTGAATGGGCTTTCCTGGTTCTTGTTGATCAATAGCTCTCCTGATTGAATGAATTCCTCCTGTCAAGCATCTTGAATGGAGAGGCATGCTATGCATTCTTGTGGCAAATAAAGACATTTCCAAGAGTGCAGAAGAGCAGCATGAATATTTTAATGTTTTTTTTCTTTTCAGCATGTTGAAAAATGAAGTCTTACATTGTTTCTGGTCGTTTAAACCGAATTCTTTACCACTTTACCACCAGAGTGTGTTCTTTGGTTTTCTTTATAAACTGGGATTCAGTTGGCAAAGTTAAGAGGGATTTTATTAAAACTTTAGTGAATTTACCTAAAACTAGAGTTGCTGATCATATTAAAAGGCTGCTAACTTAAACATTTCTACAACTGAAGGAAAACATACAGACTTTTACAGCGCCGTAAGGAGTTGAATTTTCAAAAGATTTTATTGAAGAATAATCAGAAGTCTAAAAGAACATGATGTTATTATATTTTTTTTATCCTAAATTTAATTCCATGTAGGAAAAGTGCTTGTTAAAATTTTTTATTGAAAATCAAAAAACAAGTGGGGAATGCAGTTTTACTTTGTTTTCCATCACCACTCTCTTTTTGTTTTTGATTTTTTTCTGCTGAGGACCACAGAGGGGCATGAAATTTTTTGTATTTGTTATATTTTTCTTATCTTCTAGCGATGTGATAAGGATTCCTGCTGGCACAATGGGTCAGAGAGCAACTACTACACAAAATGTCAGCAATTCACACCCATCATGCCATCAGCATGTTAAGTGCCACTGAGTTGGTTCTGACCCATAACAACCCCATATAGGGTTTCCAAGGAGCACCTGGTGAGCTTGAACCATCGGTCTCACAGTTCAAACGAACTTTAAAATCCAGCACATTAACCCACAGCGCCACACCAGGACTCCATCAGCATGGCTTGATGAAGCATATGTAAGTTACACGAAAGAGAAGTACAGAGCACTAGATGTAACATATGTTCCGTGGGAGAGTTAGCAACTTGCTCCCATAAAGATTACAGCCTCGGAAACCAGATGGGACAGTTCTACTCTGTCCTATAGGGTCGCTATGAGCCACAATCATTTCACTGGCACACAGCAACAGAAAGCCATGCTTTGATATTCTGGATGAAACTTTTCATCATTAGATAGCAATATCATCATAAGTGTTTGTTACATCGTCATTGGCATGTACTGATTTTCTAGGTCTAAGCACTAGTGTTTTTGCTTCTGAAGCACTATTTATCCTGAATCTTTAATTTCTATAAGTAGTGATTGAATTATTAAAGTTAGATTGGCTTTTATACTGAAATAGATTGTCCTTGCTCTATAATAATATTACTCAATAAATACAAGATAGGGACTGTTGATTAAAGAATAAACAGTCAAGCAGAGCAGAAAGTATAGCATGGCATGATGAAGCAAATGTCAGTTACATTAAAGAGAAGTACAGAATAGGAGTTGTAGCATATGCTAATGACTTGTACCTTTTAATTAATGAAGTTGTTTATCGGGCTCCAGACAGCCAGGCAGGAAGCTCTCTGATTATTTTTGGAGGCATACAATCTTGCAAATGTAATGTTGTTAAGGATGGAACGAATCCAGTGATCTCTATATAGTTCATAGGAGCCTTTCCAAGCCTGAAGATTCATTTTAATTGCAGATGTTAATAAGATGTGCAGTTTTGCCCGTGCCCTAGTTCACCTGGTCTTTTATGTTGCCTGATTTCAATGTCAATATTGAAATTGAAGTTCATGATGCTGATTTTGGAAATTAATTAGGATTATGCTGAGTGAATGTGCAGAAAACAAGTCAGGTCTTTCAAGTACTTACGTCTACACACCAAGGATTTAAAATATCTTTTCCCTCCTGAAAAAAATCTATTTCAGTCGACTTAACTGAACGCAAATGATTTCAGTTCAAATCAGTATAATTAAACTGGGAATCTACTTTTTTTTTTTTTTCCAGACTGAGTGCCAACAAGGAGCCTGGATGGCCCAAGTCAGGCATTTTCATGTAGAAGAGTAGATGTGACACTGTAGGATAAGAACTTGACCACAAGGTTGGTTTGAGCCACCCAAGGTTGATGGTTCAAACTCACCAGCCACTCCTTAGAAACCCCATACAGAGTCACTATGAGTGGGAACTGACACGGCGGCACCTAACAAAAAGAGTAGATCACATGTTCACAGACTGTTAAAGCTTTGAGGAACCATAAATGGTTAAATGGACCCATGATTGATATTCAGAGAATGCAGAGGTCACATGCTCACGGTCAACAGCTAGTAACTTACCTGGAGCCAAAGTCTGAGACATAATCCAAGTTCAAGGATCTTGTCCCACTGATCCTTGAACTTGGAGTATGTCGAGTGAAAATCAACATGTAACTAAAACTCTCTGTTAATAGGGCCATGGTTAACAATGGGATAGCCACTCCGTGGAATATTATGCAGCTACTAAAAAGATTTGATACATTAAACACTAAAGCCCGAAGACCAGAAGAGTTGTGGGATGACATCAAGAACATCATATGTGAAGAAAGCAAAAAGTCATTGAGAAGACAAGAAAGAAGGAAAGGGTCAAAATGGATGTCAGAAGAGACTCTGAAACTTGCTCTCCAGCGTAGAGACGCTAAAGCAAATGGAAGAATTGAAGAGGTCCAAGAGCTGAACAGAAAATTTTGAAGATCAGCTCAAGAAGATAAAACCAAATACTATAATAAAATATGCAAAGATTTAGAATTAGAACACCATAAAAGGAAGAACACGGTCAGCATTTCTCAAGCTGGGGGAACTGAAGAAAAAATTCAAGACTCGACTTTCGTTATTGAAGGATTCTCTGGGCAAATTATTGAATGATGCAGAATGCATCAAGAAAAGATGGAAGGAATACACAGAGTCATTGTACCA
>NW_006408523.1:18192417-18196722 GCF_000296735.1 Chrysochloris asiatica | reverse complement strand
AGTACAACCAGAGTGCTCCTTGGAGGCCAGGATGGCTAAGCTTCGTCTCTCATACTTTGGACATATTGTCAGGAGGGAACAATCGTTGGAGAAGGATGTCATGCTGGGTAAGATGGAGGGTCAGAGAAAAAGAGGAAGACCCCAACGAGATGGATAGGTCAGGTGGCATCATTGATGGCATCGAGCGTGGTGGCGGTAGTGAGGTTGGCCCAGGATCGGACATTGTTTCATTCTGCTGTGCATGGGGTCACTATGAGTCGGTTCCGACTCAATGGCACCTGACAACAACAACAACTAAAAATAACATTTATAAAGACTGTGTAATGCCATGGAAACATGCGTGTGGTGTATTTAGGGAATCCACCACTGCCATGAAGTTGATTCTAACTCGTGGTGACCTCATGTATGTCAGAGTAGAACTTGGTTTCCAGAGGTGGTATTTTGAAAGTAGATGACCAGGAGTTCTGTATGAGGTGCTTCTTGGTGGACACGAGCTTTCAACCTTTTGGTTAGTTAGTAGTTAAGCGTACTAATCATGTGCATTGCAAAAACCAAACCAATCCCACTGCCGTTGAGTTGATTCCAACTCATAGCGACCCTATTATCAATGTACAAATTTTAAGACTATATATACATATTTACGGGACTAGGGACTCCAATAATGGAATAAGCAAACAATATAGCTATGTATGTGGAGTTCCAGTGTGGCACTGTAGGATAGCACTGCTATGTTGTTGGTTCAAATCCACCAGTCTCTCCTCAGAAGCCCTATACAGAATCGCAATAAGTTGGATCCAACTTGGCATCACTTAACAATAACAACAGCAATAGGTGCATACATAACATAGTGACTTTTTAAAAAGTCTTTAAATAGAAAGATGAGTGAAAATGGTGAAGTAGAAAGTTGCTTATGCTTACGAGTGTATTTTAACGGTGGGGCTGGCAAGAGATGTTTAATCTTATTTCTTCTTTCCTGTATTTGGGAACAAACACTGTTCTGCTATGCTCTAAGATGGTGCCAGCAAAGCCCTTTGCAGTGGATCTGAAGATGTTTGCAGCGGAATAAACACTCACGCACAGAAAAGAGAACACCACCCACTCACAAAGTTGAGTGAAGAAGGTGTTAGCAGTGCCCCTCCAGGCTTATCTACTGGGGAAGCTGGGGTGGATAGAGAGACCCGGCCCAGGCCTGGATGGTAAGTGAGTTCTCCCCACCTCCACCTCACACCATGGAAGAGAGGAGTAATTAGCAGAAACATCAGAGGGAATCTCTCCCTGATATACATTCTGATAACAAAGAAGACACTCTCCCAGCACTGGAGGGAGCAGACTCCAACAACAAGCTAGGCTGGAGCATTCCTAACACAGGAAGCCTCCTAACCCTAAGAAATGCAGAGATCTGCTGTTTCCTGGAACCGGTCAGTCAGCCACTTAAATCATTCTTATGAAACATCCTTCAATTTTCATTATTCATCTGTTTATACAGGTCCTTGATGGTGGTGGTGGTGTTCCGACTCATAGTGACACTGCATTGAGTTTCCAAGGCTGTAAATCTTTACAGGAGCAGAAAGCCTCATCTTTCTCCAGCAGAACTACTGGTAGTTTCAAACTGCTGACCTTGATGTTAGCAGCCCAACTCCTCACCACTTTACTATCATAGCTCCTATACTGGTCCTTAGATCATTCCATTCAGTCAATTCTAAATTTTCTCTAGTTTTACATTTCCACTGGCCTTATGCTTGATCTACTTACTCTCCTAGAGTAAGCAGATTTTGAAATTTCTTTTTCTTATCTTTTTAAAATAATTTTGTTGAAGGAGCTCTAGTGGCAAAAAAGTCAGTGTTAGACCCCTCAACACACACCCCGCCCCCACCACCACCACCAGTTGCTGAACTGGAGAAAAGACCTGGCGATCTGCTCTATAAAGATTTACAGCCATGGAGAAGCTAGGGAGCAGTTCTCCTCTGACCTCTAGAGTCACCGTGAGTTGGAAATGACTAAAGGGCCCACAAAAAAACAACTGTACTTTAAAAAATATCATGCATAATTTGTCTGCGACAATTTGCACATGGCTAAAATATACATTTTGAAGAGCTTTGTCAGATTTATAGGAAGCCCCCCCTAACAAGATGGACGGCCACAGTGGCAGCGGCACTCTCAAGTGTAACAATGATTATGAGGATGGCCCAGGTCTGGCCAGTGTTTCTTTCTGCTGTGGTACTGACTTGATAGCACGCAACAAGGAGTCCTGGTGTGGCGCTGTGGGTTAATGCGCCAGACTGCAAAACCGTTTGAACTGCAAGGTCGGCAGTTCAAGCTCCTTGGAAACCCTATGTAGGGTCGTTATGGGTCAGAATCAACTCAACGGCACTTAACAACAACAACAACAATCGTGATACTATAGCCACAATTAAGGTACTAAAGATTCCCACCATCCCCAAAGTTCCTTTGTGCCCCTTTATAGTTGATCCCTTTGTCCTCCTCACCCTCAGGCACTCAATCATCTGTTTTCTGTCACTATAGGTTAGTTTGTATTTTCTAAACATTTATATAAATAGAATCATACAGTATGTATCCTTTTGTGCTTGACTTCTTCAACCAGCATAATGTTTTTTATTATTTTCAAGTTATGTATATATATAGAGAGAGATGGTTCCTTTTTATTGCTAATCACACTATCTATTCACTTATGGATAGACATTTGGGTTGTTTCTAATTTGGGGGTTTTTCGGGGAGGGCAGTAGTTGGCTATTACAAAGAAAAAAACAGTGCCATTGAATTGATTCCAACCCATAGTGACCCAATAAAGGATTTCCAAAACTGTAAAATCTTTATGGGAGCAGACACCCTCATTTCTTCCATAGAGTGGAACTTGTAGAGCTTGCTGGTTAGCAGACTAATACCTAATCCCACGCATCATCATGGCTATTATAATAATTCAGTTAAGATTTTATATGGATTTACGTTTTTATTTCTTTTGGGTAAACACATAGGTGTGGAATTCCTAGGCTACATAACAGGTAGAAATACCAAACTGTTTCCATTTTATAAATTCACAGGAGTGTTTGAGAGTTCCAGTTACTCTATATCTGGTCATAACTTTTTTTATCCGGTAGTTATCATTCTAGATATTTGTATAGATATTTCATCGTGGTTTTAATAAACATGTTTATGTGTTTATTGGCCATTTGTTGATTTCTGTGCATCTGTTCATATATTTTGTCTATTTTTATATAGGTTTTTTTTTATTATTTGTTTCTTATTAAGGAGATATATGTATATATCAGATAGTTAGACATCAACTAGCTAGATAGTTCTATTTTGTTCTTTTGATTTATCCTTTAACTAATATCACAAACTGTCTTGATTTCTATAGCTTGAAATCTACAAAGACTTGAAATCCAATAGTGTGAGTTCTCCAATTTTATTCTTTTTCAAAATTGCCTTGCCTATTCTAGGTCATTTGGATTTCTGTATACATTTTAGAATTAAAATTCTGCTGGAATCTTGATAAGGACAATGTTGAATCTATAGCTCAGTGTTAAGAAGATGAATTCTTAAGAATACTGCATCTTTTTCTAAGACTACTATAACAAATTAGGAGCTCTGGTAGTGTAGTGGTTACGAATCAGGCTGAGAACCTCCATGTCAGCAGTTCAAAACTACCAGAGGTTCCGCGGGAGACAGAGGAGGCTTTCTGCTACCATAAAGATTTATAGCCTTGGAAACTTTGTACAGGGTTGCTATGAGTCAGAACCGACTCCGTGGCACATAACCACCACCACCACTATAACAGATTAGGAACTCTGCTAGCATAGTGGTTACGAAATGGGCTGCACACCTTAAGGTCAGCAGTTCGAAACTACCAGCTGCTCCGCGGGAGAAAGATGAGGCTTTCTGCACCCGTAAAGATTTACAGCCTCAGAAACCCTGTACAGGGTCACTATGGGTCAGAACCGACTCGATGGCACTTCACAACAACAACAATTATAACAAATTACCACCAACTTGGTGGCTTAAATAACAGAAATTTATTCACTCGAAGTTCTACAGCCCAGCAGACCATGCTCCCTCCAGAGGCTCAGGAGAAGAAGTCAGTCCTTGCCTCTTTTCTGACGGCGCTCCAGCACTATTCTGCAGTCCCTGGCTTGTCACTGTTTCACTGTAATCACTGCCTCTGTCTGCATATCATCTTCTCTTCTGTTTGAGTGAAAACTCCCTCTGTCTCTCTCTTATTGTGTTGTTGGGGATAAGTTGGTTCCCACTCATAACAACCCTGTATAGGGCTTCTGAGGAGTGGCTGGT
>NW_006408523.1:18151437-18187032 GCF_000296735.1 Chrysochloris asiatica | reverse complement strand
ACACTGGACATTCTAAAGCGTGCGAGTACTTTAGTATTGGCTTGACCCACGCTATCAGAAGATCCAGTAATGAGAGCAACTGTGCATCATGGCCTGGGGTTCAATGGGTTCAGCTCGCCCAGGGTACTTTGCAGCACCACACTAGGACTCTGTATATATCTATATCTATTATTATTGTTGTTGTGAAGTGCCATCGAGTCAGTTCCAGCTCATAATGATCCTGTATAGGGTTTCCAAGGAGCAGCTGGTGAGCTTGAACCACTGACCTTGCAGTTTAAACAACTTTGTAGTCCGGTGCATTAACCTATAACACCACACCAGGACTCCATATCTGTATCTATAAATAAAATCTTACACACACACATACATATATGTATATATGAGAATGCAGTGATTGTGTAGGATGGGCACTGGACTCTGAACCACAAGTTTAGTGGTTTGAGCCCACTAGCTGCTCCATGGTAAAAAGATGAGGCTTTCTGCTCCCACTAGGATTTACCGCCTCAGATACCCTATGTGGTTGTTGTTATGTGCCATTGCATTGCTTCCTACTCACAGCAAGTCAAAATAAACTCAATGGCACCTAATAACAATATGTACATATACTGTTGTTAAGTGCCATCGAGTTGCTTCTGACTCATAGCAACCCTATATAGGATTTCCGAAGAGCAGCTGGTGGGCTTGAACTGCTGATCTTGTGGTTCACAGTCCAGTGCCGATCCTACATCACCACTCAGATTTGATTTGACTGTTTTATTTCCTAAGCATTTCTTCCAAGAAGACTTCTAAGAAGTCCCTGTTGTGCATAGGGTCACTATAAGTCAGGGCTGATTCAACAGGCACCTAACAAGAACAAAAGTAATCAGTATTGACCTTCCTCTTGAGTGTCTTGGCAGTAGGTTTAGCCTGCCAGGCCCATGCCATAATCTGGCATGCACAGAGCCTCCTGTTCTGATTCAGAATGGAAAACCAATTTCCCTCCAGTAGAGAGACAACTTACTCAGGAAGATCAGAGACTACAGCCTTTAATATGACTCCACTTCACTGCAAAGAAAACAAAAATCCTCTCAACTGGACCAGTACGTAACATCATAATAAACAGAGAAAAGAGTGAAGCTGTCAAAGACTTCATTTTGCTTGGATCCACAATCAACACTCAGGAAGCAGCAGCCAAGAAATCAAATGACATATTATTAGGCAAATCTGCTGCAAAAGACTTCTATAAAGTGTTGAAGAGCAAAGATGTCAGACTAAGGTGTGCCTGACCCACGCCATGGTATTTTCAATCGCATCCTATGTGTGTGAAAGTTGGGTAGTGAATAAAGAAAACTGTACAAGAATCCATGCATTTGAGTTATGGTGTTGGAGGAGGATATTAAAAGTACCTGGACAGTCAGAAAAAGAAACAAAACTGTGTTAGATGAAGTACACCAAGATTTCCTCTCATACTTTGGCCATGTTGTTAGAAGAAACCAGTCCCTGAAGAAAGAAATCATGCCTGGGAAAGTAGAGGGTCAGCTAGAAGACGCAAAGCCCCAACAAGGTGGGTTGATGCAGTGCTGGCAACATGGGCTCAAACATAACAACAGTTGCAAGGATGGCACAGGATTGTGCAGTGTTTTGCTCTGTTGTGCATAGTGTTGCTATGAGTCAGAATTAACTCAGAATCAACTCAACAGCACCTAAAAACAAGAGACAAAGGTAGAGTAATTAAATAAAACTTTTAAATAAGGCTCCACGTTTATTCAAGTGTAACTAAAATCTAGTCATTTTTAGCTTGATTTGCTAAGCCTGTGGAGAAACAAATTCTTCCTTTTCTCTGTGTAAAACCTTAGGCGGAGAGGATGCCTGCTAGAATTGTTGTTGTTAAGTGCTGTTGAGTCATTTCTGACTCATTGTTGTTGTTAAGTGCTGCTGAGTTGGTTCTGACCCATAGCGACCCTTATAGAGTTTCCGGGGAGTTGCTGGTGTGCTTGAACCACTGACCTTGTGGTTCAAACTGACATTGAAGTCCAGCACCCACAGTGCCACACTCCTTCTGACTCCTAGTGGCCCTGGATAGTGTTTACAAGGAGCAGATGGTGAGTTTGAACTGTCAACCTTGCAGTTCAAACTGACCCTGTGGTCCAGTGCTTATCCTACAGCATCATACTAGGACTACAATTGTTAGAATGCTGAAGTTGTTGTTAAGTACTGCAGAGTTGATTACAATTCATAGCGACACTTTATAGGGGTTCCAAGGAGTGGCTGGTGAGTTCAAACTGACCTTGATGACGAGTGCTCATCCTATGGTGCCACACAGGATTCAATGATAGAATAAGGTACTCAAATTTAGCATCTAAGTGAGATTTAGGTTAGGGTGACTTTCAGATCTGGGGGAGTTTTCATCCCTTGAATCTTCCCCTCACCTGCTTTCTTAGTTCCTTACTCTGGAGCTAAGTTTTCAGATAACCCTTCCACCCTTGAACTGCATTATCCACCTCATTATGTCTTATCCATGAAAGTCTTTATGGGATTCCCTGCCTTTAATTGAAACTGATCTCTGATATTTCATTTCTTGTCAGGGGCTTCCCGTCCTGTCCTGATCATGGAGTAGGCCAGATTTCACTGAATACCTGCTGTGTTCGTTTCCTCCGGATGCCATAAAAACTGCCACAAAACTTGGTGGCTTTAAACAACAAGACTCAATTTTCTTACATTTCTGGAAGTCAAAAATATGAACTCAGTGTGTCAGCAAGGCTACATCTCCTTCACAGTCACCATCATTGAATTGTTGTTGTTGTTCAGTGCCATCGAGTCAGTTCTGATTCATTTGTTGTTGTTGTTAGGTGCCATCAGGTAGGTACTGACCCTATGCACAACACAACAAAACACTGTTCAGTCCTGGGCCAACCTCAACCACGCTTGAGCCCATTGATGCTGCCACTTTGCCAACCATCTCGCTTCAGGTCTTCCTCTTTTTCTCTGATCCTCCACCTTACCAAACATGATATCCTTCTCCAGTGACTGTTACCTACTGACAATATGTCTGAAGTATAAGAGACGAAGTTTGGCCATCCTGGCCTCTAAGGAGCACTCTGGCTGCACTTCTTCCAACACAGATCTGTTGGTTCTTTTGGCAGTCCATGGCACTTTCAATATTCTCCTCCAACACTGTAACTCAAAAGCATCAATTCTTGTAAGGTTTTCCTTATTCACCATCCTACAGGGTCACTATGAGGCCGAATCAACTTGATGGTAATGGAGATGGTGGTCTTTGAATCAGTAATTTTTAACCCTAGTTTCATATAAAATTCACTAGCAGAGGTTTTTAAAATGTATTGATGCCCAGTTTAGCCTCTGAACCAATTGAACCAGATTTAAGGGAGCCACGGTGGATCTGTAGGATAAGCACTGGACTGCAAATTCCAAGGTCAGTGGTTCAAGCCCACCAGCCACTCTTCAGAAGAAAGATGAGCTTTCTGCTCCCACAAAGATTTACAGCCTCAGAAACCCTGTATAAAGTTAATATGAGTTAGAACTGACTTGAGTTTAAAGCCTTTGAAACCCTATACAGGGTCAGTATGAGTCAGAACCAGCACAACAATGGCGTTTTAAATCACCACTCACTTGTCAGTTTGTCCTACTTTGGTGGCTTGTGTGTTGCTGGGATGCTCGAAGCTATGCCACTTGTATTTTAAATAACAGCAGGGTCACCCATGGTGGGCAGGTGTCAGCGGAGCTTCCAGATTAACACCAGGAAGAAGGAAAAGCTGACCTTTTCTGAACGCTTAGTCATTATGAATAGCAGAGGAACATTGCCGGATATAGTACCAGAAGACGAGTCCGCCAGGTTGGAAGGCACCCTAACTGGGGAAGAGCAGCCTCCTCAAAGTAGAGTTGACCATAATGACATGAATGGAGCAAAGCTTTCGGGACCTTCATGCTGGTAGGGCACAACTCAAAATGAGGAGAAACAGCTGCAAACATCTTAATCAGAGCATGGAATGTATGACATATGAATCTATTAAAACTGGAAGTTGTCAAAAATGGAATGGAACTCATTAAGATCGAGATCATAGGCATTGTTGAAGAATTAAACTAACTTCTTCAGTCTGAAACTGATCAGATATGCATTCAAGATGCATTCCAAGTGATTGGAATGGAAAGGTTGGAAACAAAGGGGAAGGATCAGTAGTTGGAAAATATGGCCTTGGCGATAGAAATGATGCTGGAGATCACATGATATCAAGACCAACAACTTATTCATTACAAATACTTTGCATGGACCTCACCAAATGGAAGACACAAGTATCAAATTGATTGCATCTGTGGGAAGAGATAGTGGATGTCATCAGCCAGAACACCACCAGGAGTAGGCTGTGGGACTGACCACCAAATGTTCATATGCAAGTTCAGGATGAAGCTGAAGAAAATTAAAACAAGTCCATGAAAGCCAAAATACGACTTCAAATATATCCCACCTGAATTTAGAGAATCTCTCAAAAACAGATTTGATGCATTAGACACTAATGTCAAAAGAGTTGTGGGACGACATGAAGAACAGCATACAGAAAGAAAGCAAAATGTCATTAAAAAGACAGGAAAGAAAAAAAATGCAAAAAGTGATGTCAGAAGAGACTCTGAAACTTGCTCTTGAGTGTAGAGAAGTTAAAAGGAATGGAGGAAATGAGGAAGTCAAATTGCTGAGCAGAAAATGTCAAAGGGCAGTTCCAGAAGACAAAGCCAAGTATTATAATGAAATGTGCAAAGACTGGGAGCGAACAAATGAAAAGGGAAGAACACGCTCTATGTTGAAAGAACTGAAGAAAAAAAATTCAAGTCTTGACTTGAAGTACTGAAGGCTTCTATGGTCATTATGGAGTCCTGGTGTGGTGCTGTGGGCTAATGATCTGGACTGCAAAGTTAGTTTGAGCCACAAGGTTGGTGGTTCAAGTTCACCAGCCACTCCTTGGAAATTTTATCCAGGATTGCTATGGGTCAGAACCGACTTGAAAACACTTGACAACAATAACAACATGGTCATAATATTGAATGATGCAGTAAGCATCAAAAGAAGATGGACGGAATACACAGAGTTTCTGTACCAAACAGAAATGGTCGATGTTCAACCATAGCAAGAGGAAGCAAATGATCATCTGAGGTCGGTTATAGGAAGAACAACCTGTGATATGCAGATGATAAACCCTGCTTGCTCAAAGGGAAGAAGACAGGCAATACTTACTGATGAATATTAAAGACTACAACTTTCAATGTGGATTGTACCTCTATGTAAAGAAAACAAAAATCCTCACCACTGGACCAATAAACAACATTCTTATCAAAGGAGAAAAGATTGAAGTTGTCAAGGACTTCATTCTTCTTGGATCAAGTACCAACACTCATGGAAGCAGCAGTCAAGAAATCAAAGGACATATTGCATTAGACAAATCTACTGCACAAGATCTCTTTAAAGTGTTCAAGAGCAAGGATATCTGTTTGAGGACTAAGGTGCACCTGACCCAAGCCAGGGTATTTTTCATGTGAAAGTTGGACAGTGAATAAGGAAGACCATAGAAGAATCGATGTTATTAAAAGTACCATGGATTGCCAGAAAAACAAATAAGTCTGTATTGGAAGAAGTACAGCCACAATGTGCCTTAGAAGCCAGGATGGCCAGACTTCATCTCTCATATTTTGGATATGTTATTAGGAGAGACCAATCACTAGAGAAGGACATCATGCCTGGTAAAGTGGAAGTTCAGGAGAAAAGAGGGAGACCCCCAATGAGATGGATTGGCACAGTGACAAGAGAAGTGGGCTTGAATGTAGCAACAATTGTAAGAATGATGCAGGGCTGGGTAGTGTTTCACTTTGTTGTGCATAAGGTTGCTATGAATTGGAATTGAGTCGATAGCACCTAATGATAACATATATACTCCAAATGTTCATTTAGACTATCTGAAGTTCTGCATGTTGACAGTGAATTTCTCACAAACTATGTGCTAATGTATTTGATACTTCATTAGGATTTCTCTCACCTACCTCCACTCAGCAGAGACATTCTAACTCCAGATCTGCCTGCAAAAAATTACATGCAACATTCATTATGTAGTCCTTTTATATTATATTAGATTTGTTTCCATTTTTTCCACAAAAAATCAAGATTGTTTTGGAGATTCACTTATTATATGTATAATCTATGATCTTTGGGGAAGCAAAGGAAGAGAAGTTTAGTGTGGTTGCCTAATAATCTTTGAGTGTCTTCCAAATCTAAAAGTCTGTTTTGCAGAATACTCATCTAATACTAATCAAATCAGATACCTGTGTTTGAGTCTTTCTGAGTAATAAAAATGTTCATGAGAAGGTCCTTTTGTTAAATATCAAAAGTCCCCCTGAGAAGAATGTGTAACTGATCTACACAGCAGAATGAGCTAAGGGTTCCTGAGTGGTATTATATGACTTTATTCCCTTGCGCAACTCTTGAGAATTGAGTAGTTTCCTGAAAAGAACAGCTTCCTGGGGAACTATTTCCTGATAAAATACTGGAACTTCATATTTTCTATAAAAGACTCAGCAGGGAAATTTGTTAAAGTCCCTTCTGGATGTACTGAGGGAGGGCAACACTCACCTGTCTGAAGTTGGGGAAATGAGTTGCAGACATTTTTAATAAAGGCTCACCCGTAGATTCTGCATTGTAATTCTGTCCTCAAGTGCCCAATGGGAAGAGGGTGTGGCTTGATAACAAGTTTGCACATAATAATTTTCCATTCAATCATCATAATAAGTACAGTTCCCACAGTGAGTTGATTTGGAGTGTTTGGGCCACTGCAGAACTTACTGGAATGCCACGTGCTTGACCTGATTTCATTGTTAAGAAGGTCAACAGTGAAGGGAAGCCATTAATATTGCAGATAGCAGTGGTTAGGGCCAAATAAATGACTGAATCGAATGTTTGTGAGGGTTTCTAAATGAAACCTTTATTTAGGGCATCAGACTTTATAATGCCTAGAAATCACTGGTCACCTGGACAGAATAATCTCTTCACTTTGACTTTTGAGGAGTTTTGCTAACATATATCTGGCCTCATTTTGGGGAAACATTGCTTTCAGGGACCAATGAATATTTGCAGTATGTGGCCTTTGCCACTGAGTATTTTGCATTCTCCATGAAAGACACACAATTAGCACAGTTGTTGTTTTAAGTGCTATTGAGTCAGTTCAGACTCACAGGGTTTCCAAGGAGTTGCTGGTGAGTTTGAATTGCCGACCTTGTGGTTCAAACTGGCCTAGTGATAGAGTGCTTTTTCCCACAGCACCACATTCAGACTCAATTACCACAGTGATGGGACCCAAATTAAGACCAAAATGTAGGGTAGAAGGATCTTTCTTTGGGGGTCCTGAAGTGAAGGTAATAATGCTCCCAGTCTTGAGGTAGCCAAGTTTGGTTTTGGTTTGTTCCATTTTCATACTTAAAATAATTATTAATATAGTTTGGGTGAAAGGTTACAAATCTAATTCATTTCCTCCCATTCAACGGTTATAGAATGTGGTTTTGTGACATTAAGTTGCAAACTCCTCAGTGTAACAGCACTCTTCCTACTTCCTCCCAGGGATCCCTGCTTCCATTCATACTTCTTTCCTGCCCCTTCCTGCCTTCTGAGCTCTGTCTTTGAGAAAATGAAGCCCTTTTGTTCTCTTATGATTGATGATTCTGAGATGCACATCCCTCTCTGGTATTATATTGATCACTTTATAGGCCCGTCTATTGTTTGGTTGGACTTCTGGCATGGCGCTGTAGGATCAGCACTGGACTTCAAACCACAAGGTTTGCAGTTCAAACCCATCAGCTGCTCCTTAGGAACCCGATAGAGGGACCCTATGAGTCAGAATTGACTCAACAGCACTGAATAACAGCAACAACATTGTTTGGCTAACTGGTGTGGCACTATAGGACTATAGGTCGGTTTGAACATAAAGGTTGGTGGTTGAAACTCAGCAGCCGTTCCTCAGAAACCCTATACAGGGTCACTATGAGTCAGAACTGACTTACAACACTTAGCAACAACATTGTTTGGTTAAGGGAATGTGGTGGCTCTAGAGGATAAGCACTGGACTATAAACCCCAAGGTTAATGATTCAAACCCAACAGTTACTCCGTGAGCGAAAGATGAGGTTGTCTGTTCCAGCAATGACTTACAACTTCAGAAACCCTATCCAGGATTCCTATGAGCCAGAGCCCGCTGGACTGCACCGAACAACAAAAACACGGTTTGGCTAAAAGTTGATCCCGGTGGTAGATTCAGTTCTAGCCTAGAAGGGTTTCTAAGGGTCATAGTCTCAGGGTGTCACTAGTCTATATCAGCCAAGTCAGTCTGGTTTGTTTCATGACTTTGAACTTTGTTATACATTTTATTTTCTCCCTCTTTGTCCAGAACTTTCTATTGTGATCCTGATCAGAGCAGTCAGTAGTAGTAACTGGGAACCATCTAGTTCTTCTGGCCTCCCTTCAGGGGAGGCTATGGTTCACAAGGTCCATTCAGTCTTTGAACTAATTGTTGGCTTGAGTCTTTGATTTTCTTCAGGCTTCTTGCTCTAGATTTGAGGGGTTGGGGAACGTCTAGCCCAAGGGCAAAATCATTTGGTCTGGCCCTGTGCCAAGGCAATCACAGTTCCAGCCATGACTTTGTTGTTGTTGTTAAGTGCCGTCAAGTCGATTCCGACCCATATCGACCCTGTATAGGGTTTCCGAGAAGCAGCTAGTGAGCTTGAACCACCGACTGTGCAGTTCAAACGGCTTTGCAGTCTGGCTCATTAACCCACAGCACCACACCAGGTCTCTAGCCATGACTTTAGGGGTGAGTTAATTAAACATTTGGCCAAATATAGCTGGCTAATTTTTAAGTTGATAATTTTGTAAGGCTTATGAATGATGTTATAAATTTTGCCAAAAAAAAAAAGCTTCCCCACCGTTTCTCTAGATGAAGGGACACAAATAGTTGCCTTTTCTTCATTCTTCTTTGCTCTAGATGAAGGAAGATCAATAGATGGCCACTCACAAGCTTTGAAGACCCCAGATGTTACTCACCAAAGTAGGACGTAGAACACTTTGTGGACTGTGTAATGCCAGTTGACCTAGATGTCCCCTGAGACTGTGGTCATAAGTTCCCAATCTTTGTGAGGCACTCGCTCAAGGTGTTTGGTTATGGCTAAGATGCTTTCAGAACTTGTATCTATATGTTCTGTAACAAATCCACAGGCTATATCTACAGCACATACGCAGGGAGCAATGAAAAGAAGATAGAATGAATACTCAGAGTCACTATTCCAAAAAGAAAGGGTCAATGTTCAACCATTTCAAGAGGTAGCACATGATCAAGAACCAATGGCACCAAAGGAAGAAATTCAAGCTGTACTGAAGGCAATGGCGAAAAACAAGGCTCCGGGAATTAATAGAACACAAATGGAAAGCCTTCAACAATCTGATGCAGCACTGTAGGCACTCACTCACCTGTGCCAAGAAATTTAGAAGACAAGCTACCTGGCCAATCTACTGAAGTAGATCCAAATTTGTGCTCTTTCCAAAGAGAGGTGACCAAACAGAATGCAGAAATCACTGAAAAATATCATTAATATCACATGCAAATAAAATTTTGCTGAAGAGAATTTTTTAAATGACAGCAGCAGTACATTGACAGAGAACTGCCAGAAATTCAAGCTGGATTCAGAAGAGGATGTAGAATTAGGGATATTATTGTTGACATTAGGCAGATCTTGGCTAAAATCAGAGAATACCAGAAAGATGTTCACTTGTGCTTTATTGACTATATAAAGACTTTTGACTGTGTGGATCATGACAAGCTATGGATAACGCTGTGAGGAACATGCATTCCAGAACACTGAATTGTTTTCATGAGGAACCTGTACACAGACCAAGAACAAGGAGACACTGAATGATTTTAAATCAGGAAAAGTGTGCCCAAGCCTAGTACTCTTTTACCATACTTTATTAAATCTCTATGCTAGGCAAATAATCAGAGAAGTTGGATTCTATGAAGAAGAACGTGGCATCAGGATTGGAGGAAGATTCATTAGCAACTCATGATATGCAGATGATACAACCTTGCTACTGAAAGTGAAAAGGACTTAAAATATTTACTGATGAAAATAAAAACACAGTCTACAGTATTTATTGCTCCTCAATGTAAAGAAAACAAAAATCCCACAACTGGACCAAGAAATAGCGTGCTGATAAATGGAGAGAAGATTGAAGTTGTCAAAGACTTCATTTTGCTTGGATCCACAATCAATACTCATGGAAACAGGAGTCAAGAAAGCAAATGATATATTGCATTAGACAATTCTACTGCACAAGACCTCTTTAAAATATTCAAGAGCAAAGATATCATTATGAGGACTACGGTGCACCTGATCCAAGCTATGGTATTTTCAATAGTCTCACATGCATGTGAAAGTTGGGAAATAAATGAGGAAGACTAGAAAAATTGATACATTTGAGTTGTGGTATTACAGAAGAATGTTGAAAGTACCATGAACTACCATAAGAACAAACAAGTCTGCGTTGGGAGAAACACAGCCAGAATGCTCCTTAGAGGCCAGAAAGGTGAGACTTTGTTGCTCATATTTTGAACATGTTTTCAGGAGAAAACAGTCCCTGGAGAAGGACATTATGTTTGGTAAAGATGAGGGTCAGCAGAAAAGAGTTTGACACCCCCCCGCCCCAATGAGATGAATTGGCACAGTGGTTGAAACAGTGGATTCAAGTGTAACAACAATTGTGAGGATAGTGAAGGACTGGGCAGTGTGTTGTTTTGTTGACTCACTATGAGTTGAAATCAACTCAATGGCTCCTAATAACAATAATACAGTAGCCAAGTTTGGGACATTTTGAATGAAGGGAATCAGAGGATGAAGGCAGAAGACAAAATAATGGCACACAGTACATATTTGCCAAGTAATCAGATTATCAGAAAACCATTGTATTATAGCTCTTTCATGAGGTATTGTCAAAAATCCTACTCAAATGTATTTAAATGAAAACAAAGAAAAAGAAGTATAAAATTAAGTCATGGTCCTGAAAAGCTCAGCAATACATGCAAACTCTGCTGGGTAGAGTTACTCAGGTGATATTCTCAAGTTGCTATTAGTCTAGCATTTCTCTCCTGAATATAATTATTATGAGCATAAACTAGGTGTTCTGTAACAAATTCTTAGAGTTCATAGAAACTAGAACAGAGCTTCAAACTGGTTCATTTACGTTTGACACCCTGCCCTGCTGAGAATTTACATTTCCACCCCACATGGAAGGCTTCTGAACTCATCCTATGAGGCAAGCATAACCCTGACACCAAAACCAGACAAAGACACCACTGACAAAGAAAATTGCCTACCAACACCCCTCTTGGACACCGATGCAAAAATTATCAACAAAATCCTAGCCAACGGAATCCAAGAATCTGTTTTAAAAAATAATGCATCATAACCAAGTGGAATCCGTATCAGCATGGTTCAACATTAGAAAAAAATCAGCATAATTCACAACATAACTAAAAGAAAAGAAAAGAACCCCATCATTTCAATTGATACAGAGCAGGTATTTGGAAAAATCAACACCCATTCCTGATAAAAAGGATCAGCCATGAAAATTCCTCACCATAATTAAGGGCATATTCTCAAAACTAATGGCCAACATTAACCTCAACGAAGACAGACTGAAAACATTCCCCTTGTGAACAGGAAGCAGGTTAAGGATGCTCTCCCTTTATCACTACTCCTATTAACTATCGTACTGGAAGTCCTCACCAGAGGAAATAAAAGGCAACCAGATTGGCAAAGAAGAAGTCAAATGATTTGTATTTGCAAATAATATAATCCTATAAAGCTCTGGTAGCATAGTGGTTAGGAGTTGGGCTGCCAACCTCAAGGTCAACAGTTTAAAACTATCAGCTGTTCCGCAGAAGAAAGATGAGGTGTTCAGCTCCTGTAAAGATTTACAGCCTCGGAAACCCTGTGCAGGGTCACTATGAGTCGGAACCGACTCCACGGTACTTAACAACTACAACAACATACATAGAAAAAAAACTCTGGTAGCATAGTGGTTACGAATCAGGCTGCAAATCTCAAGGTCAGCAGTTCAAAAATACCAGCTGTTCTGCGGAAGAAAGATGAGGCTTTCTGCTCCCATAAAGATGTACAGCCTCTGAAACCCTGTACAGGTTCACTGTGAGTTGGAACCGACTCCACAGCACACCACCACCACCACCATACATAGAAAAGAGCCCTGGTGTGGCACTGTGGGTTAATGCACCAGAATGCAGCCATTTGAACTTCACGGTTGGTGGTTCAAACTCATGAGCTGCTCCTCGGAAACCCTATACAGGGTCGCTATGGGTCAGAATCGACTCCATGGCACTTCACAACAACAACAACAACACAGAAAATCTCAAAGACTCAACAAGAAATCTACTGGAACTAATAGAAAGATTAAGCAAAGTGGTAGGGTACAGGGTCAATATACAATCAGATCAGTTAGATTACTTTGTACTAACAAGAGAACTCTAAAAAGGAAATCATTAATAAGAAAAACACACTAAATAAGAACAAAGGAAGAGACTTCACAGTTCCTGATCTCAAAACCTACTATACACACAGCCATGGTAGTCAAAATACATTGGTATTGGTACAATGAAAGACACATAGACCAATGGAACAGAAATAAATCCATCCATTTATGGACAGCTGGTTTTTGATAAAGGGCCAAAACCCATTAAAAGGGGAAAGAGATAGTCTCTTTAACAAATGGTGCTGAAAAAAACTGGATATCAATCTGCAGAAAAATGAAACAGGATCCATATCTCACACCTAACAAAATATGGATCAAAGGCCTAAATGTGAAACCTGAAACTACAAAGATCAAAGAAAAAATAGGGACAAACTTAAGAACCCTAATACATGCCATAAATAGACTCTCAAACATATCCAACAATTCACAAACAGCAGAAGATAAGGTAGATGACCGAGACATTCTCAAAATTAAGCATTTGTGGACTTGAAAAGATTTCATCAAAAGAATGAAAAAGAAAACCTACAGACTAGGGGAAATTGTGGCAACAACATATCACAAAAAAGGGATAAATCTCTAAAATTTATAGAAAGCTTCAAAACATCAACAAAAATAAAAGGCAATCCAATTTAAAAATGGGTAAAGGACATGAATAGACAGTTTACCAAAGACCTTCAAGTAGCCAACAAACATGAATAATGTTCGTGATCATCCTTAATTGCTGCTGCTGCTGTATGTGTGAAACCTTGCTGAATGCGAAAAGGACTTAAAATGCCTACTGATGAAGATCAAAACCCACAGGCTTTGGTATGGGTTTTACCTCAATGTAAAGAAAACAAAAACCCTCACCAATGGACCAATAAACAACATCCTCATTAATGGAGAAAAGATTGAAATTGTCAAAGACTTCGTTTTGCTTGGATCAACCAGCAACACCCATGGAAGCAGCAATCAAGAAACCAAAAGATGTATTGCATTAGGCAAATCTTTAAAGTATTGAAGAGCAAAGTGTTGAGAACTAAGGTGTGTTTGACCCAAGTCATGATATTTTCAATAACCTCATTTGCATGTGCAAGTTGGACAATGAATAAGGAAGACCATAGGAGAACTGATGCATTTGAGTTATGGTGTTGGAGGAGAATGTTGAAAGTACCATGGACTACCAAAAGAACAAACCCAGTCTATGTTGGAAGCCAGAATGCTCCTTAGAATCCAGGATGGCCAGACTTCATCTCTCACACTTTGGACATATTATCAGAAGGATATAATGTTTGGTAAAGTGGAGGATCAGAGAAAAAGAGGAAGACTACCAACGAGATGGATTGGCACAGTGGCAGCAGCAATTGGCTCAAATATAGCAATGATTGTGAGATTGGAGCAGGACTGGGCAGTGTTTCGTTCTGCTGTATATAGGATTGCTGCAAGTCGGTACTGACAACAACTTGCAAAATTTTATCATGTGTTCGCCAACATTATTTCTATCACCAAAGCCATATTTTCCTACTATTTATCCTTCCTCTTTGTTTCCAACTTTTGCATTCCAATCACCAGTAGTTACCAATCATCTTGATTGCATGTTGATCAATGTCAGACTGAAGAAGCTGGTTGTTGTCGTTGTTAAGTGCCATCAAGTCAGTTCCGACCCATAGTGACTCCTTTGTAGGGTTTCCAAGGAACTTCTGGTGAGCTTGAACCACTGACTTTGCAGTTCAAACAGCTTTGCAGTCTGGCGCATTAACCCACAGTGCTACACCAGGACCCTTTAATTTCATCATCACTAGCTTTAGTAATTAATGAGTAAATTTGAATAATAGTGGTATTAACTGGCCTTCCAGTTATCAGTGTAGGGATATTATCCTATCATAGATAGCATTGTACTACAAGATAGACCTTGAGATGTTCTTTTTGACAATGAATGCAATGCATTTCTCCTTTTAAGTCTCGTCCCAAGAATAGTAAACCATATCATTGTCTGATTCAAAATGGTCAATATCTGCGGATTTTAACTCCTAATAACCACTTCTTACATTCCAGGTTATGATTATTAATAGGGTTTTGCAGTTGTTTCTTCTCGTTTTGAGTTGTGTCCCATCAGCAAACAAAGGTCACATGGTCATCTCAACTTTGAGGGGCAGCTCTTTCCCAGTTGTATTTTGAGTGTCTTCCAACCAGAGGGGCTCATCTTCTGACACTATATCTGAAAATATTCTTCTGTTATTCATAAAGTGTTCCCTGGCTAACCCTTCAGAATTAGTCCTCCTCTCCTTCTTCCAAGTCTGTCTTAGCCTGAAACTTCAGTGAGACCTGTTCACTCTGGGTGACCCTGCTGGTATTGAAAATATTGGTGGCGTAACTTTCAGCATGACAGCAATATGCTAGCCACTACAGTACAACAAGGAGTTCTGCTAGTGTAGTGGTTATGAGTCGGTCTGCTAACCTCATGGTTAGCAGTTCAAAACTACCAGCCATGCTGTGGGAGAAAGCTGAGGCTTTCTGCTCCCATAAAGATTTACAGCCTCAGAAACCCTATACAGGGTAGCTATGAGTTGGAACCGACTCCACGGCACATAACCACCACCACCACAGTACAACAGTGGACAGACAAGTGGTAGGGGTGTGTGTGAATGTATGTGTATGGTGGTGGTTATGTGCCGTGGAGTCGATTCCAACTCATAATGACCCTGTACAGGGTTTCCAAGGCTGTAAATCTTTCGGGAGCAGAAAGCCTTATATATATATATGAGCTCTGGTAGCGTAGCTGTTACGAATCGGGCTGAGAACCTTAAGGCCAGTAGTTTGAAACTACCAGCCGCTCCGCGGGAGAAAGATGAGGCATTCTGCTCCTGTAAAGATTTACAGCCTCAGAAACACTGTACAGGGTCGCTATGGGTCGGAACCGAATCGACGGCACTTAACAACAACAATATATATATATATATATATATTTAATATATCCATAACTATTGTAGAGCATAAACCCAAAATCCACCACCATCACATTTATTCCTGCTCCTAGCTCCCTGATGTAGGATTTCTGAGGTGGTATCTCTTTACAGGAGCTGGAAGTCTCATCTTTCTCTCATGGATCAGCTGGTGGGTTTAAGCCAATAACCTTGCTGATCCCACAGTGCCACAGGGCTCCTAGTAGAGTCTACAGGAGATAAAGTTATGAAAACTTCTTAGCTACAAGAAAATCGCTGGAGGGAATGAAACACTAGGCCTGGGAGTTCAGGACCATAGTCACAAGAGACATCCATCGGCATAATACAGTTCACAAAAATTTTCTATATTCTACTTTTCCGAGTAGCAATTGGGGTCTTAAAATCTTGTAAGCGGCCTTCTTAGGTGTTACTATTGTTCTCTCCCTGCTAGAAGTAAAGAAAATCAAAGCTGCATGGAAGCAATTAGTCCAAAGGACTAATGGACCATGTGAACCGCAGTCTCCACAACCCTGAGACCAGAAGAACTAGATGGTGCCCAGCTACCACTCACTGCCCATCACTCTGAAAGAGATCATGCTAGGAAGTCCTGGATAGAACAGGAGAAAAATGGGGCACAAAACTCAAAATCATGAAGAAGATGAACCTTGCTGGTCTAATAGAGATTGGTGGAGCCCCAAAGACTATGGTCCTTTACATACTCTTCAGGCGTGCAATTTGACTCACTCCCCTGGCTCAACTTTCAGCCACACTAGATGGGAATACTGAGTGAGTATTAATACCAGACAGGTATGCACACCTTAGAACTATCAACCCTAGAGGATCAAATGGACAGCAATTGCCCAGAGATAAAGCTCAGAAGGCAGGAAGAGATAGAAAAGGGCAAATGGGAAAAGTAAACATAAGAAGGAAGTAGTAAGAATGCTGTTACATTTGGGAGAGCACAAACTATGTCAAAAAATAAAATGGGTATGAATTATTGAATGGAAAACCAAATTTCCCTATAAACTTTCACCCAAATCACAATAAAAAGATTTTTCAAAAGAAATAAGGCTTCCTTTCAGGGCATTGATCCCTAGCCCATCTCTTTCTTTCATCACTTCGTCTAGCAAAAGCAAAGCCAACCAACCAGCCTCCTGTATACCACGGGGCTTCAAATCGTTCATGGAAAATTTTCATTTTCTTTTCATTCCATTTTTCCATGAACATTTTGAAATCCTCTCATACTTTTCAGTTTGACAAAAACGCTGGGAACTGTAAAATATGCAACCTTGTCTCTCACTCATATTTGATCCAATGGTGGTGCTATTTTACATATTCCTTCTGCCATCTCGTGCCAGGGGTTAGCAATGCCCTCTTACTTTCTAGAATTAGAGTCGTCAGTGTATTTAAGTTTAGCCAGACTTGAAAACCAATTCAGTAAACTCATCTTTTAGATTTTGTTTTAGAAAACCACTCTCATTACCAAATGCCTTAAGCAGGGTTTTCTGGAGGAGCAAAGCCAGTGAAGCATGTTTTTGTTATTCAGTGCCGTCGAGTCAGTTCTGACTCATAGCCATCTTGTATAGGGTTTCTGAGGAATGGCTAGTGAGTTTGAACTGCTGACATTAAAGTTCAAATGGACCTTGTGTCCCACCCAGTTCATTATCCTGCAGCACCGCATCAGGATTCTATAAGCATGTGCAGAGAGATTTATTTCAAGGAAATGCTTCACAGTTGTACAGACCGGCAGGTCCTAGACCCATTTGGTATTTTATTTCTGGTAGCATAGTGGTTACGAATCAGGCTGCGAACCTTAAAGTCAGCAGTTTGAAACTACCAGCCGCTTCGCGGGAGAAAGATGAGGCTTTCTACTCCCGTCAAGATTTACAGCCTTGGAAACCCTGTACAGGGTCACTATGGGTTGGAATCAACTCAATGGCACTCAACAACAACAACAACATTCATAAAGTACAAATTATTCTGACTCAATTCATTGCAGGGACTATTGAACCCAAAATCAGGTCCCATGGCAGGCTTATGTTCCCAGGACCAGAGATCAGATGTGATGAATTGGATACAGGTATGAGAGAGGGTGAGTTTTACCAGACCATCCATATATCCTGATGTAGGTCACATCCTGACAGAAACTTCCCTGTCATCTGACTGGCTGCCCACCCACATCCAATTACAAAACAGAGGATGATTGCATCCTATTTGCCAAACCACTATGATCCATGGCCTAGCCAAGATGGTATATAATTGTAACCATCACAGGTTATGTGATTTACCTAAGATCATATACTTCATTTGTGTTCAGTAAAAAAAGTCAGTTGCCATTGAGTTGATTTTGGTTCACAGAGATATGGGTGTCAGAGTAGAACTATACTCCACAAACGTTTCAATGACTGATTTTTTGGAAGTAAAACATCAGTACTTTCTTCCAAGGAGTCTCTGGGTAGACTTAAACCTCTGACCTTTATATTAGAAGCTGAGAATGTTAACTGTTTACACCACCCAGGGACTCCAGTGTTAAAAAGGGAGATGGAAACCAGATTTCCTGAGTCTAGGCTAGTATGGTTCCAATTAAATCCTAGAGTTTCCAGCGTTGATGTATATAAAACACACCGTTGCACTCTTTTAAAAAAATTTTTTTTAAAGATTTCATGTTATTACATGGTCCTTGAATTACATTGCTTTTTCCTGTTTGATATTGAGCTAAAATTTAAAAAAAAAAAAAATCCTATTGCTTTGTTAGAAGAACTCCCTATAAGAAAATTTATATTCCTAGTTTGAGGCAATTGAGGACCTGTGACATTTTCTCAAAGCATGACAACCACATCAGATTTACTTGGGAAGCAGAGGGAGGCCCTGCTCAAACCAATTGAATCCGAATCCTTGAAAGGATTGGTATAGGAATCTGCATTTTAACAAGCTCTTCTTCCCAAGATGATGTGACACATGCTCAAGTTTAAATTCAACTGTTAAAATAAAACTCAGTGAATTAATAAATGGGAGACTGGCATTACAAAGGTTCTCAAGACTATTCCATAAACTTAATAAGCAATTCATAAAATACAAATTCTATGCAAGGATATACGCTTTTAAAAATATACATAAAAACTCCTTGTAAAGCCTGTACTAAATATAGTCATACAGAAGTTATTATTAATCTATAATAATTTCCTCCTTTTAAAATCGTTTACAGAGTTGGCATGGTCAGGAATTAATACACAAGGCTTCTTGATGTATTCCTGTACGACGCATATGGATACACAAGCAATTGTCAACTCATTGTCTATTAATAACTACTGTTGTGTTTTGAATCTTATAATCTCAGTAGTATTTCTGATAGCATTCAGTGTCTATTATATATTGAAACATTTATTCTACTCAACACTCCACATGAATCAATCTGAAAGATGACTTTTTGTTTTAAAACAAGCCAGTCTTGTGGATCTGAACCAACACAAAGGTGAACACTTTAGAATGAAGATAAATAATGTCAGCCTTTAGATCTTGAAAAACTGGAAGGTGAGCTATACAAGATGAAATAATTAATGATTTTTGGAGCAGCCCAATGCAAGGATACCCAAATATTGCAAAACATGAAGTTTGTATTCGTCTTCACTTTGCTACAACACCCTCTAGGCTCCAACAAAAACAAACTAAATGAATAGACTTGATGTTGCACCTGATAGAAGGTTCTGACTCAGTCCCATTGTTCCAAATGTTAATTCATGATAAAGGGTGAGACGCAAAGAGAGCTCCCTAAAAATCTGTTCAGTATGTTATATTTTATTTATAAACTGAAAGATGCTTTGTTTTGTTCTTGCTAGAGTTCATTCTCAATAAAGTAAATTGAGCTTACATAAGCTTTTAATTGTCAGTTGTAGTGTATATCAAAAACATGTAAATTACCAATAATAATAAGATAACTCCGTGAATTATGAGCAAATGATTTGAACATACCTTTCACCAAAAAAAATCTATATTGCAAATACATACATGGAAAGATTTTCAACATCAATAGCTATTAGAAAAAATGCAAGTGAAAACCCAATGAAATCCTACTACATAACCATTAGAACCAAAAATCCAAACTGGTTGCACTCGGTCAGTATTGACTCATGGTGACCCCATGCATATCAGAGGAGAAACATGTTTTCAGTGGCTGATCTTCAGAAGTAGGTCATCAGAAGTAGGTCTTCCAAGGTGCCTCTCTCTGGGTGAATTCTAACTGCCAATCTTCCAGAAAGTAGCTAAGTGTTTGCCTGTGCTTCCCAGAGACTCCTATATCCCCATTAAACAAAAAAAGCCAAGCCCAGTCCTATAGAGACCACTCCAACTCATAACCACTCATGGGGTTTTTGAGGCTGTAAATCTTTAGGGGATCAGAAAACCTCATGTTTCTCTCTTGGAGCCATTAGTGGGTTTGAAGTGCGAACCTTGAGGTTAGCCATCCAGTGATTATCCCGTTGGTGGCACAGCAGTTAAAGTGCCTAAGTGCTAACTGAAAGGTCAGTGATTCAAACACACCAGCCATTTTGAGGGAGAAAGATGTGATAGTCTGCTTCTGTAAAGATTACAGCCTAGTGAATTACATGGGCCACCACTCGTCTGTCAGCTTGTCGTACTGTGGTGGGACATATTGTCAGGAGGAAACCAGTTGCTGGAGAAGAACATCATGTTTGGTAAGGTGGAGGGTCAGAGAAAAAGAGGAAGACCCCTAACGAGATGGACGGGCCAAGTGGCAGCATCAATGGGCTCAGGTGTAGCAATTGTGAGGTTGTCCGAGGACCGGGCAGTGTTTCTTTCTGTTGTGCATAGGGTCGTTATGAGTCGGTACCAACTTGATGGCACCTAACAACAACAACAAAACTATATGGGGCTGTTCTACTCTGGTGCTATGAGTCGGAATCTACTCTTGGCAAAGGGTTATTTTTGGGTTACCTTAATCCAGATACATATGATGATTATTGTTGTTGTTAAGCACCGTTGAGTCGATTCCGACTCATAGTGTCCCTGTACAGGATTTCCGAGGAGCAGCTGGTGGGTTTGAACTGTCGACCTTGGGTTTGTAGTCCAGTGCTGATCCTACAGTGCCACACCAGGTGTCCCTATCTGATTATTAGCTCCTGATAACGTTTCATCAATATGTTATGATTTTTCATTGTCCTGTGGTTTAAAAAAAAAAAAAAAAAGGTTTGGAAAATATATGCAAAACTTAGCGCTTAAAAAATGTTCATTTACTTTCTTCCCTTCTTTTGTCTCTCCTCCTTAGAACATGTCAGCAATCACTATAAAGAGGCTAAATTAAGAGAAATTCTTTACCAAGATCACATTTTTCCAATTGATCAGGCAGTTCCCTAAGTTTCTAGAATGCCTCAGAACTCCCCAGGCCTACAGAATTTCTCCCTCCGCCTACTGTGTCCATATCCTACTCAGTTTCCGGCCCTCATCAGTCCTGATGGTGGTCTATTCTTTGTGGTGCGACTAGAATTAGATTTCTAAAAACCTAATAGTACAGTGCCATTTTTAGCCTTAAAAAAATCATTTTGGTTTTTTTTCCCTGTAAGATAAATCCATATGCTAATGCCAGTCTGAACTTTTTGTAATAAACTCTTACGCCTGTCTTCCAACCTCATTATCTACGCCTTTCGGAATGTACACTCTGCTTCTGGCTTCTGGACAGCTCACTACTTTCTACACATAGTGCATTTCTTACCTTCACATTTTTGCATACGTTCTTTCTTGTTTCCAATACTGCCTCTTGTTAGTCATCATAGACTGATTAGGCTAACGCCCATCTCTGAACCGATTTCTGTGGCAAGGGAATTGGTATCAACTCCAATTGTCCATCAGAATCATTCCTTATTCCAATCTATACCTGATTCCACTGGTATAGGAGTGGCTAGATATCAGTGAGGAGCCTTGGTGGTGCAGTGGTTAAGCACTTGTCTGCTAACTGAAAGGTTGACAGTTCTCAATCCATGAGAAAAATGTGGCAGACTGCTTCCACAAGGATTTGCAGACACAGAGACACCATGGGGCAGTTCTACTCTGTGACTAAGATTCAGGTTGGTGTGGTAGCTGGGATTTTTTGGAATTAAAATAGCAGACATTTATTAGCTCATAACTCTGGAGGTTCAAAGTGTGAGATCAGGGTATATGGCAGGACCAAGCTTTCTCCAAAGGCCTTAAAGGAATGTTTCCAACAGCATCTGGTGGTACCAGGCTTCTTTTCTTGACCATGGCAGCGAAACTCCAATCTCTGCATCAGTAACTTTATTTCAAGCTCCCCAGATGATTCTAATGTGCAGTCAGGTGTGTGAGTCAATGGCTTAGGTCAATCCAAGTCAACTCCTGCAGGTGGCTGCCATTCACAGGGGGACGGTAGGTGGACATTAGGAAGGCACCAAGTCCACTAGGAACACATTACAGTTGTACTATTACACTCTGTTAACAGGAGAAATGCCCATTCAGGAGAGCTTTTAGGATAAGCACTTAATCTCAACGTTGGTTTGAACTGCACAGTCTGTGAGGTCTGAGGTTCAAACTCATCAGCCGCTCCTCGGAAACCATATACTGGGTCCCTATGAGTCGGAACCAACTGGACAGCACTTAACAACAATAACAAGTCTGAATTCAGTATCACTTGGGTATGAAACTGCAATTTATCCATCCCACTCCTTACATAAATTTGAAAACCAAAACTACACATGCTTTCTAGACATTACATTAGGTTTCCTCTACAGGTAAAGCTTCCCAACAGTTCTTCTAGGCCTTTCTCATACAGCTGCTATAAGCTTTGCTGTCTTTTTTGGAATGGAGGTTTGAGGTGGGCCATAGATATTGCAGAGTCCAGCATCTGGAAGGTTACCTGTGATTGTGTGTGTGCCATCTCTCTCTCTCTTTTTCTTTCTCCTCTCTCTCTCTGTCTCTCTGTCTCTGTCTCTGTCTCTGTCTCTGTCTCTCTCTCTCTCTCTCTCTCTCTCTCTCACACACACACACACACACACACACACACCCACGGCTGCCCTGAATGCCTGAGCCCACCTACAACGCACAAGTGGGGAATGGTGAGCCAAGTGAGAACTGGGCATCATCACACCCACTTTTGTGGTCAGGATCCTATCCCTTTAAACTACATCCAAGCCTGCTTTAAGGAGCCCTGGTGAGTAATGGATTAAGTTGGGTTGCTAACCAAAGGTGGGTGATTCCAAGCCCACTAGCCGCTCAGTGATGGGGAAAGGATGTGAGAGTCATCAGCTCCCACAAAGATTTATAGCCTCTAAAACCCAGTGGAGTCACCCCATAGGCTCCTTAGTCGTATTGAATTCCAGGGGAGTGGGTATGTGTGTATGCCTGCCTGCCTTGCCTATTTCATGCGAACTTTATTCCTTCTATGTGATCAGTGAGTGAACTACGTTCCTTATTTAAAAATGTTAAGAAAACACCCTCTGTGCTCATACCTGGTTAGTAGTCCACACTGGAGCGGCTACCACGCGGCCAAAGCTGGGGTGTGTCTACACATCCCCTTCTGGTCCCTTAACCATGGACTCTCCCTTTCCCATGAGAGAGCGTGAGGACATCCTTCCCCGGGCTTCTCCATGCCACATTCCCACCAGTGGATAACACCCCCGCAGGAGAGTCGGGAGCCTCCCTCCGCCCAAGACCTCCCCGTGGGAATGAGCCAGAGATCGTTCTCCCCAAGGGCCCTTGCAGCGCCCCCTCCCTGCCCTGGGGCCCCGGAGGCCCGGCCTGTGATCGCGTTCCAGGGAGCAGGCGGGCTCCCGGGCCGGGCCCAGCGGAGGGCGGGAGCTTGTGATGTGCGTCCAGGGAGCGCGCGCGCCGAGCGTCCCGGGGCGCCCGCGCCGAGCCCGCCTGTGATCGCTCGCCAAGCGCGCCCGAAGCCCGCGTGCTCAGCTTCCCGCCCGGCAGCCGGCGCGCCGTTCCCGCGGAAAGGGCCCGGGACCCAGGCATCAGGGAACCGCCCATTGGCCCCAGCCATTGGCCAAGTACAGAAAAGGTTCCCCCAAACCTTCCCAGCTGGGGTCCCCAGTGTCCATAGACTTGTTTCAGGACAGATCCAGGTTGGGGACCCTGAAAGTAGAACAAAGCTGACTAGTACCTCCCCGTGAGCTGCAGTGCCACGTGGAACAAGTCTAGTTCAAGAAGATCTTCTGGCATGATTATTTCAGGCCAACATAGACGATCAGAACAGGTGTGAAAAGTTCAGCAAGAAAGAAGCAGTTCTTCCTTAAACCGTACTCTGTGCAGTCTGAAAGGAGACAAAGCCCACATTAGCATAGGTTGTGCAAAGCCACCTGTTCAAATAACTCAGACAAGTAAGGAAAAACAGCCTTGAAAAGAAGAAAAGAACTCAAAACCAGTGCAAACACTAGAACACAAGTTGAGGGATTAAATTTAGTCACAGTAACAGGCTGGGTAAGGGTGGGGAGTTCCCGTTTGTAGTAAAAACTTGCAGGGGTTATTTTTAGCAAACCCACCAGCTGCTACTCCGTCACCCTCTACAGGGTCTCTGTGAGTCAGAACTGGCTTGATGGCACTTAGCAACAGTGTTATTTCATTGGATAGTGAGAGAACAGTTTCATAACCTTGTCAAAATAAAATTAAAATGGGGCTGAGGGGTGGGAATCCAGTCTGCCCTAAATCAGCATACATTGATTTTTGGAAAACCTGATTTCAGGTTGTGGGTGAGCAGATGTGATTTTGTTCACAAATGATAGCTAGGCACTGGAGTGAGTGTATCTATATGAATGTAGATAGTGCCTGCCAGCCACTTACATCCCAAGAAAACAATAACAAGATTGCATCAGCATTCATTGTCAATATTTTTGAAATGTTATTTTACATTTGTTTTGTGGCGTAAGAGAGAAGTGGAGGAAGGAGTGGGAAGACGGTAGCGGAAGGAGCCAAGAGAAACTTGACTTGGGGAGAGTGGGTGGGAGATCAAAGGATGGCCGGTGGCAAGTTGGTGGGGGGAGGACCAGTGCCTAGGAGTGTGGGAACCCAGAACATTGATGCAATGGGCACGCGGGCAAAGGGGACAGAACCAGGGCAAGTAGTCTCTGCTCTGGACCCCACTCTTTAGCACACACTAGTCTGGCTCTCCCAAGGAGACACACCCATCTAGAGCCCCGTTTCCTTCTAGGCACTGGCTCCTCACAGTGTGATTCATGACCCAGCACCACCAGCGCACTGGGAGGATGTTGGAAATGCAGGTGTTCAGTCCTGCCCCAGAACTCAGCATTTTAATAAACGTCTATAGTTTAACAAGACCCCCAGGTGAATATATGCACATTAAAGAGCTAGAACCTCTGACCTCGACCATTCAGAGTACCCAGCATCCTGGAATTGCATTCCCAAAAGGATGTCAAGAGCCTGCGAGGCCTCCTCCCTGAGTTCTTCCCTTCCAAGGGCAGCCCTGCTGGTATAGGTAGTGCTGGACCTGAGAGGGCCATCTGGGAGGGTAGAGACGGAGGGATGGAACTTGGCTGTGGCAGCTGCATTGTCTGTTTGCACCTGAGATTCTTCCAGATGTGAACATCGGCCAACTCTTTCCACATCCTCTTTGCTTCAATACAAAACTCTAAAAATCCAAGAATTCTGAAATCAGGTCTTCCGGGTAGTTATGAAGGATTATCTGTCAAGGTGAAGGAACTCTGGTAGCGTAGTGGTTACGAATCGGGTTGCGAACCACAAGGTCAGCAGTTTGAAACTACCAGCTGTTCTGCAGGAGAAAGATGAGGCTTTCTGCCCCTGTAAAGATTTATAGCCTCGGAAACCCTGTACAGGGTCGCTATGAGTCGGAACCGACTCCACGGCACTTAACAACAACAACAACAACATCTGTCAAGGTAAGAGGACAACAAATATTTTACATAATGTTTCATTAGCTTGATTTATAACTTTACCTCTTTTTGTTGTTGTTAAACACCATTGAGTTGGTTCCGATCCATAGTGACCCTGTATAGGGTTTCTGAGAAGCAGCTAGTGAGCTTGAACTGCTGACCTTGCCGTTCAAACCGACTTTGCAGTCCAGCGCATAAACCCACAGCGCCACACCAGGAGTCCTTTACCTCTTCAGGCATGTGATATGTGGGCCTCCCTTCATTCCCTTGCTCTGGTTTAGAAATATTAGGATGGGCCCTGCAATTAATAGATATCTGCTACATTAAAGCAGAGAGGAATAATCAGTATAATCACACACTTAGCACAGAAATGCAGAGTGTAATCCATTATCTAAAAGTTTAAGCTATATCTGAAGTGACTGACATTAAGATGTAGGAGACAGTTTGACTGATACCAAGATTAATTCCAAGAACAAACAGAATTCAAATTGCTAAAAGAATAACTGGTACAAAAGACAGTCATTCTTTCAACTGGCAGATTAGTCTACTATGGTCCAGACAAGGAGCTCTGGTGGCGCAGTGGTTAAGCACTTGGCTGCTAATTGGTGGCTCAAACCTAACCAGCAGTTACACCACAGAAAACACCTGGCAATGTGCTCCTACAAAGATGGGTGGTGGTGATGGTTGTGTGCCCCCAAGTTGGTTCTGACTCATAGCAACCCTATATATGGTTTCCGAGATTGTAAATCTTGAGAGTACCAAAAAACCTCGTCTTTCTCCTGGAGAGTGGCAGGTAGACTCGAACTACTGACCTTGCAGTTAGCAGCCCAGTTCAAAGACTACAGCCTAGGAAATCCTATGGCATACTTGGACTCTGTCCCACTGGGTGGCTATGAGAAGAAAATGGACTGACTGGATGGCACCTAATCACAGCAACATGGTTTAGACTTCACACTCTAGCCAGGATCCAGTGAACGACAACTGACTGCCCTCAGGCACTCTTTTGATTCCTTAAAATGTTTAACAAGCAGGCTTACTTCCTCCTGACAACTATGATGGACTCCAACTCAATTCCTAAAAGATCCTTCAACCAGTTCTGGCCCAAAGCGAACTTGAGTGATTGTTGATGCTTTTAGGTGGCATCAAGTCAGTATGAACTCATAGCGACCTCATGCACAGCAGAACAAAACACTGCCTGTTCCTGGGCCAACCTCACTATTGTTGCCATGCTTGAATCCATTGATGCTGCCACTTTGCCAGTCCATCTCGCTGCAGGTCTTCCTCTTTTTCTCTGACCCTCCACCCTACCAAATATGATATCCTTCTCCAGTGACTGGTACCTCCTGACAATATGTCTGAAGTATGAGAGACGAAGTTTGGCCATCCTGGCCTCCAAGGAGCACTCTGGCTACACTTCTTCCAACACAGATATATTGGTTCTTTTGGCAGCCCATGGCACTTTCAATATTCTCTTCCAACACCACAACTCAAAAGAATCAATTTGTCTACAATCTTCTATGGTTTTGAGTGATAGTTTAGCTTTAATTGGGAAGACTGACAGGCAAATAGAGTTCAAAGTTGTATACATAACTATCTGAATACAGCTAAGCCAAATTCAATTTCGTATGTGCTACCTATTAGTTAAGGAACTCTGGTAGCGTAGTGGTTACGAATCGGGCTGCTAAGCTGAAGATCGGCAGTTAGAAACTACCAGCTGCTTTGTGGGAGAAAGATGAGGCTTTCTGCTCCTGTAAAGATTTACAGCCTCAGAAACCCTGTACAGGGTCGCTATGAGTCGGAACCAAATCCATGGCACATAACCACCACCTATTATTCAATCTTTTTAAGAATATTATCGACTTCTTTGTTGTGATTTGATAGATTAATATACCATGGCCTTTGAAATATATTTATTGGTGAAGATCTATGACATTTTCCAAGGATGACTTCTTCCCTTCTAGATCAATCAAAATCAGCTAAAAGGAAGCCATTATTTGGGGACTGAGTTTCTGTTAAGGATGATGGAAAAAAAAGTAGAAATGGGTAGTGGTGATGGTTGTACAATATGAAGAACATAATAATTGTCCCTGAATTCATTGTAAAAATTCACTGTAAAAAAATTGAAAAGTAAAATGCATTGTACAGTGGCATTTTACAGAGTATATATATATATATATATATACACAAACACACACACAGATAGATAGATAGATAGATAGATAGATAGATAGATAGATAGATATAAATCAAAAATTATCTGCACTCCCTTTATATTTAAACACTATCCACTTCCACGGCTGATGACAACACTGAGTGTGCACATGAAATAATTCTGTTGATTGGACTCATGACAGTGGATTGTGTAGCAAATCATTTGCAAAGCAGCCATAGTTCTGCCTTTGACTTGGGTTTTGAAAAGTTTGTGTGAAATGGGTACCGAAACAAATCACAGAAGCTCATAAACAGAAGTATTTGGACATTTGCAGCCAAAATTTGAATTGATACTCTTAAGTAAAAGTTTCTTAAACAAAATCGCTATTGGTTATGAGACCTGAATTCATCACTACAAGCTTGAGAGTCAACAGCAGACTATGGAATGGCAACATCCTCAATTGTCAACCAAGAAAAAGTTCAAAAGTCAACCATCAGCTGGAAAATTGGTGCTTACAGTTTTCTGGGATTCTCAAAGACCAGTATTGGAACACTATCAGGAAAAATGTTTAACAATCAGCAATGCTTCTTACAATGAGATGCTCACTGAAGAACTGAAGCCTAAACTTCAGATTAAACACAGAGGACTGCTATCCAAGGGCTTTGTGATGTTGCATAACAATACACATCTACATACCACTGCCCACACACTTGACATTCTGCAAAAACTTTGTTTGGGGGTGTTAAAACAGCCTCCTTATAGTCCTGATCCTGCTCCATCATTTTGGTCCCCTGAAAGCATCCCTTGTTGGATGAAGATTCACCTGTGATAAAGAAGTGAAGATAGCAGTGCATTCATGGCTCATAGCTCAACCTAAAGCATTTTTAAATAAGGGAATACAAAAGCTTGTTGACAGATGGACAGAGGAGATTATGTCAAAAAATGATGAATTTGTCTTTTCTAAAAGTTTATTAAAATAGATTCTACAGCCAGAGTGTGAATAATTTTTGACTCACCCTCATATATGGGTAAATCAAAAGTATTAAATACTGTTAACTGATGGTACAAGGAAGGGTTTTTTAATCATAAAAAAGTATTCCTATAAAATCATAGAAACTTATCTTAAACAAAAATATCAAAATGAGAAGCTATTGTTACTTGATATATCCTCATCTAGGTTGAAGGTGATGTTTCTGTCTCTCTAGCCTTTCCCCAAATAACTCTATGTCCTTTGATTTATACCACATTGAAATGGCAGCTTTGCATCCTCCAGGGACTCAAATCATGTTCCTTTTCAATGTCTTTGAGTTTAGGGACAAAAAGAAGTCTAAAGGGACAAGATTGGGGCTGTAAGGTGGATGGAGTACAGTTTACCCATGCAATGTTCATAGGACACCCCTTACTACTTCAAAGAATGAGCAGGTGCTGGAAAAAAAAATACCTTGGCACAATTTCCTGAACTTTTTTCCTTAACACAGTTTCCAATTTTCTTAAAACTTCTTCCTAAAAAGCCCCTTTTCAGTGACTGTCCTGTGTTCTTCAAGAACCCTTTGGAATCCAAAACTCTAACAGTTACCTTCTTGCCTAGGATTGAAATGGCCCAGCAGAGACACTCAGAAGCCAACGTTTAGATTGGATGTTTTTGTTTTTGTTTTTAAAGGCACCCTAAGATTAGGGAGTGCACTGGCTCTATAGGATAGACATTGAGCTTTGAACCACAGGGTCAATGGTTCAAGCCCACCAGCCGATCCTCAGGAGAAAGACGATGTTTTTTGCTCCTGCAGATTCACAGCCTCAGAAACCTTAAGCAGAATCCCTGTGAGTTGGTACTGACGCTATAGCACTTAACAACAACAACGAGGAGACTAAGACAGTTGTAATGCTGGGAGATCGTGTCTGCAGTCCATATACTGATCATAGAGAAATGCGTAAAAGTGTTTTGTTTGGAATAAATCCATTTATGTACGAATTGGAACTCTAGAAGCAATACTTTTTGACTTGCCCTTACACACATATACACACAAACCACAATTAACAAAACCTTACCCCAAACTGTGTGTATGTGTGGTGTCAACTGCTTCTTCTATTAGAGAAAAAACAGTATGATAAATTCATGGGTGTTAAACCATTCTTTGGAAATCCTATACAAAGTCGCTGTGAGTTGGAGCTTATTCCATGGCACTTAACAATGACAACAACAATTGTGTTAATGGAGTCCTGGTGTGTGCTGTAGGATCAGCACTAAACCACAAGTTTGGTTTAAATCAGAAGATCAGTAATTCAAAACTCACCAGTCACTCTGCTGTGATTGCTATCCGTCTAACCGCCTTGATGGCACTCAACAACAACAACAATAGGTTATAGAAGCACTGATGGTGCAGTGGTTTAAGTGCTTAGCTGTTAACCAAAAGGTCAGCATTGTGGCAATCTGCTTCTGTAAAGATTTATAGCCTTGGAAGTCCCATGGTGCAGTTCTACTCTGTCCTGTTAGGGACAAAGAGTTAGCTCAAGTCAACTACAATGAGTTTGGTTTTGTAAATTGCTAGTTACTTCGGGTTCTACACCTTCACAAGAATATAGTATCTTCTTCAATGACTGGATGATCAGAGCTCAACTAGAAGAAGAAAGAAGAGGGAAAAAAGAATAATCTGATATCATTTGATGAACTTGACCTACACCTACGGATGCAGTAGCTCAAAAGAAGTAACAAATCTTTACAGTGAGGATCATTCCCACCCCCTCCCTACACAGAGTAGATAGGGATGGGCAACTTGGACATTGGCTACCCAAAATGGGGTCTGGGGGCTACATAGGCAAGAAGTGACTGGCTTACAAACTTTCAAGAGGGAACCTAGAACCAGAGGGCTTGGAGGAAGGTAGAATCTCCACTGAGTAGTTTCCAATCTGTCTAGGCAGGGCGGATGAAAGGAGATGCAGATGGGTCATTTGTGATACAATGGTGAATAATTGTTTTTCAGGACTGATTGTGAGGGTTGGGATGTAAAGGTAGATGCTTTGTAGCAAAAGGAGGGGAGTGATTAACTTTGCAGTCTAGGAGCAGAGGTCCCTGGGACCACCAAGGGAGAAGAGTGGAGAGAGGGACCCTACCCAGAAAAGCAGTGATGCTGGAGATGGAGGCAGAGATGATGATGTGGAGAAATGAAGCAGCTGGGAACTCAAGACCCAGAGAGGGAGAGGGGCTGTGTGCTGATGACCAAGGGGCAGGTTTGCGGGGTATACCCTTTGGTTGGTTGATGATGCATGGAGGGGATTGTAACCATGGCAATGAAATGATATACAATAGAATGAATGTAAAGCTAATGTTCTCCCATGTAAACTATCACATAATTCACAATAAAACAATAAAAACAACAACAACAACGAAAAGAATACAGTATCATATTTCAAAAAGGGCCTCAAGGAATGATGTGTCTGCATGGATGAGTCGCCAATAAGGGCGCCTGAAGCATCAATGGGGACATATTTAATTAAAAGATATTCTTAAGGCTCTTCTAACACAGATGTGGTTGCCTGGGCTACCTACTCAAAAATCTAGTCTTGAAGAGGATACTAGCACTGATAGCGTCAGTATTGTGCCGCCTTTATCAGATAAGAATAACTATTGCTGACCCAATTACAGAATTTGTTGCCAAAATAAAATAAAGACATAAATAATATGCCATCTCCATCCCAAAGACCAAAAAGTTAGGAAATCCATTTAGCTGAAAGTGTGTTCTAATCAGACAGAGAAGGAACAAAATTAAGAAAGCAAGGAAAAGAAACAAAAGTTGCCTACAGATAAGCTGCCTCCTCCACAGACGGGGAGCCTGGAGGCTGGGCTGGCATGTTGATACAGTCTACCTACTAGTCCTCACCCCTGTAAACCCGGAGGCTTGAGAAAGACTTGAAAGCCCAAATTCCGCCAAAACAAGTCATTGGTGTAGGCTGCTAGTTGTAATCGGCATTTCTGCCCCCACACATGTAAATTAGAAGCCCAAACATTATCAGAATGTAGGAAAGCATTGAATTTCTCAGGAAAATTTGCCTAACCATTTCTCCTTCCCTGATAACTGGTTCTAGGTGCCTCTCCTAAAAACATGTGATGGCAAATCTAGACCCATTGTGCAATTAGGAAGTCATAATTCCAGTAAAACTTAAATCTTATATAGACTACTGGACTACTTTTTTTGAAATTTGTAATGGACAAAGTAAGTTGTGTTCATCGTTAACTTGGCATTCTTCTTAATCCTTTGGCAGTATTTTTTTTTACGTATTCATAAAACAGTGTTTCAAAGTTTTAGAAATCAATGTGAGTATCTATCCTAAAAATGTCATTCAAAAATGAATTTCACATGCAGAATGACTTACTAAATTCAGTACTCACCTGGCCTGGGTTTTTTTAAAATAGAAATACACTGGAATTTTCAAACTGTCTACTGATATTACTATGAAATAGAACACTGGGAAATATTCAGACTATGGAATCCTGGTGTGGATAGGCACTGGACTGCCAACTGCCAGGTTGGTTCAAACCCACCAGCTGTGTTTTGGAAACCCTATAGAGTTACTATGAGTTGGAACCGACTTGAGGGCACTCAACAACCACAATGGTACAAAACTTTTCTGTGGAACCATACAGCTCGTATGCTAATGGAGGTGTCTGATTTATAAAGCTATTAATGCCTGGAGCTTCTGCAAAAGTAGATAAGATTATTTATAAATAAAATATAAATGTACAATTTACCCTAATTGAAAGAGGTGTGATGGCTTCACTTTGCAAATTTTTCAGATCTTAGAATTAACATATGCTCATTTCAGAGAATGTGGAAAGTTCACAAAAGCCTACTGAAAGTAAGGTAGTTGATGGTTGTACCAACTCAGAAATAACTACCCTTACTTAACATGTGATTCTTGCATTTCAGGCTTTTTAAGTTACAAATGTACTTTTAAAAATTTAGGTATGGTTTTTCTCACGTAAAATAAGCACTTATTCCGTTTCATTAAATGATCTTTCAAAAGATCATTTTCTTAAAGACAAAGGTGATAAGGTATAGGAAGGAAGGAATGTGGGTGGAACAAAAGTAGAATACATTGGGAGGAAGCCGGATAATTGCTGTTGCGTGGTGGTGGTGGTTGTGGTTAAGTGCTGTGGAGTCAGTTCCGAGTCATAGTGACCCTGTACAGGGTTTCCGAGGCTGTAAATCTCTACGGGAGCAGAAAGCCTCATCTTTCTCCTGCGGAACAGCTGGGAGTTTCAAACTGCTGACCTTGAGGTTAGCAGCCTGACTTGTAACCACTAGGGGATTGCAATCATAGAGATAAAACAAAGTGCATGATTTGTTTCATGTAAAGCTGATAATCTTGTCTGTAAATCTTCACACAATTCACAATAAAAAGTTTAAAAAACAAACACTCACACACACACACACACACCAAGATCATTTTATTGGTTGACTTATACTTTTTTGCATGAGCATACCAAAGGAGCTCTGGTAGCATAATGAGTTGGGCTGCTCACCTAAAAAGTCAGCAGTTTGAAACTACCAACTGTTCCATGGGAGAGAGATGAGGCTTTCTGCTCCCATAAAGATTTACAATCTTGGAAATTCTGTGCAGGGTGAGTTGGGACCTACTCGACGGCACATATCTACCACCATACCATATTATCACTATTTTGGAATTTAGCATGTTTTTACTTTTGATATTTATCATATTGTAATAGATATCTTTGAATGTGTATTTTTGTTGAAATTTATAATTATATTCAAGGTAGATTACTAGAATTTTTGTCAAAATATAGGAACATTTTAAGCGTCTTGACCTATATTGTTGCTGTGGCTGGTAAGTGCCATCTAGTTGGTTCTGATTCATAGCGACCCTGTATAGGGTTTCCAAAGAGCGGCTGGAGACTTTCAACCACCAACCTTGTGGTTCAAACCAACTTTGCAGTCCAGTGCTTGATCCCACAGCACCATATCAGGACCTATATTACCAAGTGACATTCCAGAAAAATTATAAAATTCATGATTCTACCAGCAGGTTTGGAAATGCATGTTGTCTCCTTAGAAAAACCAACCATAAGAGATCAAAAAAGCAGCGTTTGCCCAGGAATAAAGCAAAGTCAGTCTGAATCGAAAGGTCGGCAATTCAAACTCATCGTCCACTCCTCAGAAACCCTATACAGGGTCACTGAGAAGGAACCAACTAGACAGCACTTAACAGCAACAAAGATCTGGGAGAATGGATAGGAAAGGAGGAGGGAGGGAAACTGGACAAAGGAAGTGGGAAGAGAGCTATCACATTGTGAGGACTGCATTTAGTATCACACATCAAAATGGGCATCACTGGATGGAAAACCAATTGTTTTTTATAAACGTTCACACAAATCATAACAAAAAGTCTTTAAGTAGAAAATGTATGTTTGTCAATGGTGAGTTATTTGTTTTAGTCCTTGCAAATTGGAGAATACAATGTTCGTTTTTTTAAATACCAGAAATATTTAGCAAATGAAATCTGCATATTCAGTAGAACTTTAGAGTGAGCTGAGATTTTAGTCACTGTTTTGTCAAATCAGATATCCCCGTTCTTTAACATTATTTTACATTGCCAACGTGAGTTTCCTTGCAAATGCTGTTGTCCTATTTTTCTGTCCATCTGCTTTATTACTGTATTTACACCTATCAGTAAAACAATGATGTATAATAGCAGTGAGGTTAGATCAGGTCTAACCTCATGTTTTTAAGAAACCTAATGAAAAGGAGTTCACTTACTTATTTTTTTAGAAAGAAAGCATGCATCAGAATAAACTTGATTGACACTCCATGTAGAAATATCTATGGATGGAGGTAATAAAGCCTTCTGTATACACTGAGTTTACACTGGAACACATAATATGGAGAAGTCTACATTGCTTCTGTTGAACAGCAATGAGCAGGCTTTTGGGTTTCAATTTTCCACAGAGGCTCCAAGTCCAGTTCTAACTACAATTCTGTCATTGACAGAATGACATCCTGGTTTTTACTGCTAACAAAATTATTTTTCGCATGGGCAAGATACAGCATTACGTGATTTTTTTTTTTTAATGCTAAATCCAGAATCACTGATGAGCCAAATTTCCAGGACTGTATCATCCAGTCCATTGTTGTTGGAGGGAGTGGTCCAATGTGTGATCTGCCTGCCTTGAGTGGAGCTTTTGCACAGCACTAGACTCCACTTGCATCCGAGACAATGTAAGCACATTTCTATGCTTTTGCCTTTGGCTATATTTGAATGCTTGAACTTGGAGGGAACCATGGAACCATACTCAGAAAATAAAACTTGTCTGAAGATTTTCATAGCCTACCTTTCGTTAATTTTTTAAGTGGTATGAGTTGGGCTGCTAATCTCAAGATCAGCAGTTCAAAACTACCAGCCGTTCGGCAGGAGAAAGATGAGGCTTTCTGCTCCCGTCAAGATTTACAGCTTCAGAAACCCTACACAGGGTCGCTATGAGTCAGAACCGACTCCCCAGCATACCACCACCTTCACCACATGTGGAATGCGAACCCTTTTGCAGTTATACCGTGGGAAAGTTTTCTTTTCTTTTTTTTTTTTCTTCTGATGATTAACTTTTAATTTTGAAAAAAATTCCAGTCTACAAAAAAAAAGTTGCTTTTTTCCTTCTAGGTTCACTCAGTTAATATTTTTCGCTACATTTGTGTTCTTTTTATGTACAATATGTGTAGCTGAATAGGCAAATAGGCAAATACATAAATATTGCTTTCTGATCCAGGATCATGTTGTTGTCAGGTGCCATCGAGTCGGAACTGACTCATAGCGACCCCATGCACAGCAGAACGAAACAATGTCCTCACTACCACTGCCACACTTGACACCATCAATGATGCCACTTGGCCGATCCATCTTGTTGGGGGTCTTCCTCTTTTTCTCTGACCCTACATCTTACCCAGCATGACATCCTTCTCTAGCGACTGTTCCCTCCAGACAATATGTCCAAAGTATGAGAGACAAAGTTTGGCCATCTTGGCCTCCAAGGAACACTCTGTTTGCACTTCTTCTAAAACAGATCTATTGGTTCTTTTGGCAG
>NW_006408523.1:18130795-18149846 GCF_000296735.1 Chrysochloris asiatica | reverse complement strand
CATGTATGATATTCTTGATGTCATCCCACAACTCTTCTGGTCTTCGGTCTTTAGTGTTTAATTAATCAAATCTGTTCTTCAGATGATCTCTAAATCCAGGATCATAGCCACGTATACTCTTATCATTTTTGCTATGTCATTTAAGAGCAAGTTGCAAGCATCATAGCTTTTCACTGTTAAATATATATCATTATTGATCTTAAATAACTGTGGTATAACAATGGGAAAAAACAAGTTTAACAATATAATCATATTATGTTATAGAGTTCTTATTCAGATTTCACTAATTGTGTCAATATTGCTCTTGTTGAATTTGTTTGTTTTGTGATCCAAGATCACACATTGCATTTAATGGTTAAGCCTTTTCAGTTTCTATTTAATTTGAAACAATTTTTCCACCTTTATTACTGACCTTCTTGAAAACTCCAGGCCAAATGTTTTGTAGAATGTCCTCAGTGTGAGTTTGTCTGCTTGTTGAATTTTATCTAGGTTATTCATTTTGGGGGTGGAGTGGCTCTGGACTGCTAACCACAAGATCAGCAGTTTCAGCCCACCAGTCACTCCTCAGGAGAAATAGAGGTCTTTCTACCCGCCACAAAGATTTATACCTCAGAACCCCTATACAGGGTCACTAAGAGTCAGAACTGACGCTACAACAGTGTGCATTTTTTGACAAGAATATCACGGTATTGTCATTGTCTCTCACATCGAAAGACAAGGACTTCTGTCACCTTATTGGTGTTTTGATTAAAGTGGCGTCTGACATACTTTTCAAATTCCTGACTATAAAGACATATTTTCCTCCTACTATCTTCTAAACCATTCATGGGGAGATACTTCGTCTATGTAAATATCATGTTCTCCCCGCAAAACAGTCTATGTATTTAGAAGCCATTGTTAAATGTTATCTGAATCATTTATGACAATGATACTGTCATATGTCACCTTTTCTATCTTCTCCATTTACTGGCAGGTACTGTAGTGCTGTGGGATAAAGCACTGGACTGCAAGATCGCTTTGAATTACAAGGTTGGCGGTTCCAACTTAGCAGCTACTCCTTGGAAACCCTGTACAAGGTTGCTGTGAGTTGGAACAGACTCAATGGAACTGAAGAGCAACAACATTCTACTGCCAACAAGAGCTTTCCTTTCCCCTTTATCTTTTATATGTGTTTACCTATCTACCTACCTATCTGGCTGTCTAGCCATCACCTATCTGGTACACACCATTACTAGACTCAGCTGCTAACTGACAGACCGGAGGCTCAAATCTACCCAGAGGCACGTTGGAAGAAAGACCCAATGATCTAGTTCCAAAATACCAAATCATTGAATATCTTGCAGAGCTCAGTGCTACTGACGCACTGGGTTGCAATGAGTTGGAATCGTCTTGCTGGCAACTTTTACATCTTATACAAATCAGTAAGGACTCACGGATTTTCAAAAATTAAATGAATTAAAAATGGAATGTTTTAATAGGCTCAGTCCTCTATTGATTATTCTTGTCCACTTATGTGTATAAACTCTTACAGCGATTCCATAGTCAGCAAAATTAAATTTTATAGAAGTTTCTTTATGTCATGTCCTCTAGAGTGAAACATGATTACATTTGGATCAAATACTATTTTGGAATATCCAAGGCTTCCATCTATCTTGAATTGGCTGGTTTTATGAGCATCTCTATTTAAGAGCAAGATTGAGTTTTGCCTGAACTTTCTGAGGTAAACTTTCTAGAAGCCATTCTTAGTGCATCTAAGTCTTTGATCTTGATTCTTCCTGAGAACTAATACGATGCCAGTGCCTGACCCTGAGGACTGGGTCTGGACAGATGGAGGTCTAATAGTTCCCGGGTATGTTAATGTTTTTATTGTCAGTTTTAAATTCATATAAACATACATGTTTCCCTCAGCTTTTCAACACAAATGCTGTCCTAGTTTTTGGAAAAATGAGGTTCATATTGCTTAGAACAACAGTTTAAAGAACAAAGCTCAGCTAAACCATCTTCTTTCTGTTTTTCTGAGGGGGTGTCCAAAAGTTTAGGGAAAAATGGAATTAAAAGACAATAGAGCTTTTTCGGCTCAGACTTTGTTTTTGGTTATCCATCCCCTGGGTTCATCCAGCACCAGCCACCTCCATCATGCTGTCCAAGTTCGACCCCAACAAGGTCAAGGTCGTGTACCTGAAAGATACTAGACTTCCATAGGGAAGTCAGGGATATGTCTGCTCTGGCCCCCAAGATCAGCCCACTGATCTTTGTCTCCAACAAAGGCTGGTGAAAACATTTCCAAGGCCAACTGGTGACTGGAAGTGGTGAAGGATTACGGTGAAACTGAGAATTCAGAACAGACAGACCTAGAATGAGGTGCTGCCTTCTGCCTCTGCCCATCAAAGCTCTCAAGGAACCACCCAGAGACAGAGAGAAACAGAAAAGTATTAAGCACAGCGGAAATATCACTTTAGAGAGATTATCAGCATTGTCTAGCAGATGTTCCACTGGTCCTGAGACAGAGAACTCTCTGGAACTGTTAAAGAGATCCTGGGGACTGCACAGTCTGTGGGCTGCAACGTGGATGGGCACCATCTTCATGACATCATAAATGATATCAATAGCGATGCTGTGGAATGCCCAGCTAGCTAAAAACTACAAAAAAAAAAAAAAAATTCCATAAAGGATCATCTGATTACCCCCCACCCCCAAAATTAAAGAAATAGAGAATGGAATTTCTCTACAAAATATTTGCAGACTCTTCATATTATCTCAGAACTAGTTAATCATTTCCAGGGCTCAGTACAAAATGACAATTTGGGAACTTTTGTTAAAAGAAACAAGAATTTCCAGGTGGTCCCTATACAACTATACAGGCCACATGTGATATTGTCATTCCTGTTTATTATAGAGATGTAGCACTGCAGGATAGGCACTAGACTAGTAACCACAAGGTTGGTGGCTCAAACCCACCAGCTGCTCCTCAGAAACCCTATACAGGATTGTGATGAGTCAAAACGGACTCGACAGCACTTAACAGGGCAGTTTAAAAATATGTATTATTACTCAGCTTGAAAATTGGTCTTGAAGTGACATCTTCTCCAGAAGATGGATGAAAACTGGGCTGATCTTTAAAGAATGATGATGATGAGGATATTTCTCCTATGTGGATCTTTTCTTCTGTTTTTCCTATCATGAGATAAGGACAATCACAAAGAGTCTCCCCCTACTGTATCCCCCAAGATTCTGTCTCTGGAGCTAAGGGACATACTGCAGTACATATGGAAATCTTCCTTCCAGGAAAGACTCATCACCCCTGCTGGAAGTCTGCAGTAACCTTCAATCACCAGTGTTTCCAATGACTGCTCAAGATGGAGGTGTAAAGGTCTGGCCTTCAGCCTATCACAGAACAATTTTAAGAGACCGTCTCAGCCCGAGTCCCCTATAAGGTGGGCCAACGCTGTAGACCACACAAGGGTCATAGGTCACTTTCTCCTGTTGCCTAAGCTTTTGTTTTCCATCTTGGTTCCAAAAGTATTGGCTCCCAAAGGCAAACCTTAATATATGCTGATATATATGCTGAACACTATAGATACGCTGAACATTATAAACTCCCAACTCAGGATTTGTATTGTGTAGAATCCAAATTGCAACACATATCAAGAGTTTCTAGTACTTGGGGAGAATTTATATTTTAAAGTGATTTGTTGTATATATATACATTTCTGAGCTCTAAAGTAAAATGTAAAGGATTCTGTGTGTGAATGTTACCTTCTGGGTTAAGAAACTCAAATTGATAAGGACCTACACATGCCTTATCATACACACCACACCACTTTGTGGAAATTAACCCATGAATTCTTGAAGAAACTAAGTTCTGTTTTTCAATCTGTATTGTGTCCATAGTATTTATGGAGTATAACTCCCTTTTTTTGACATTACTGTTGTTGGTTGTTAAGTGCTGTTGAGTCAGTTCCGACTCATAGAGATCCTGTCTAGGGTTTGTGTAGAGCAGCTGGTGGACTTGAACTGCTGATCTTGCAGTTCGCAGTCCAGGGTTGATCCTACAGCACCACACCAGGAGTCCTTACTTCAATTTTCAGTGAATGAACTTGTGAGAATTTGAGCATTTGGTAACTCCTATTGGGCTGATCACAAGGAGCTCTGGTAGCGTAGTGCTTACAAATCGGGTTGCGAACCTTAAGGTCAGTAGTTTGAAACTACCAGCAGTTCTGCAGGAGAAAGATGAAGCTTTCTACTCCCGTAAAGATTTACAGCCTCGGAAATCCTGTACAGGGTCACTATGGGTCGGAATCTACTCGACAGCACTTAAAAACACCACCACCATTGGACTGATCCAATAGGCATACCTGAGAATTGTTTTAAATTGATCTGTTTTCTTCACTCCAGGTTAGACTTTCTCTTTCAAGTAGAAGTCCCTCTATTCCCTGGATTGCATTAATGAGTTTACAAGGAATTTTTTTCTTGAGGCATGCTATCATGAACTTTATGCAGTTTTTTTAGGGAAAGGTATATCATGAAAATGTCCCTAAACCGAACTGCTGCAGGACCCAACCTATACACTTTAGAACTAGGGTAAGTACTTCAGGACATGCTAAGATTCTAAGTGTCCATAAAACCTTTCAGAATTATATATGAAAACAACACTCAGGTTTCAGAAGAGGAGTTTCTAATATTAACATAGTCTTCCCCTCTGCCGAGTAAACATGGATTTTAATTGGTTTACATGGGGACAAGCTAATCAACTGGAAAGTTAACAGTTAACTCACTAAATTGTCACAATTCTAAATAATCAATCTGGAACTCACCTCTTCATTGAATTGCCTGAAGTTTGTTTCTGCACATGTTAATATGCCAAGCATTTATGGTGTTATCAAAAACACTTAGCATTAAAGGGATTTTACCCAGAACTTCCCTCCCCCGTATAGTTCCTTAATTTTGTGTTTCTACTGGAGTCCTGGTATGGCACTGCAGAATAATGCTCTGGACCGTAAGGTCAGCTTGAACCACGAGGTCAGCAGTTCAAACCCACCAGCCACTCCTCAGAAACCCTGTATAGTGTCGCTATGGGTCGAAACCGGCACTTAACTGGAATTACAGTGATGCAGATATTTTACTAATTGGTTAGAGAAAACAGATTTTAGATTTCTCACATACCAAGAGTTTCAAATGAGGCTTTGAGTTTTTGCTATGGGCTACAAGATAATCTCCAGAAATTCTTAAGAAATAACTTTCCGGATGCAGATGACTCTTAGAAGAATGAGGCACTAACTGTGAGTACAAATTCAATTAGTTCAATTTGAAATTCAAAAAGAAAAACAAGGATAGACCAACTATCACATTTTAAATATGTTATTATTAGCACTAAGGCCCTCTGGTAGTGTACTAGTTACGGATCAGGTTGCTAACCGCTAACCTCAAGGTCAGCAGTTTGAAACTACCAGCTGTTATGCGGGAAAAAAATGAGGCTTTCTGCTCCTGTAAAGATTTACAGCTTCAGAAACCCTGTGCAGGGTCGCTGTGAGTCAGAACAGACTTGACGGTACACAACCAACCAACCAACCAACCAACCAACCAATTATTAGCATTATTACTTAGGTAACTTACTTGTGAAGTAAGACCAACAAAAGTGCAAAAGGCAAATGAGGAACCCAATGGCTATTGGGTTAAAACCACCACACAGAACTAGAACATTACAAACATCCTGTAACTCTTTCAATGACCTCTTCCAATGACCAGCAACTTGCAACTCTTAGAAGTTAAGCATCTTTCTAACGTTTAACACAAGTTTTCTAACTACTTTCGAATGGCGCATATGCATTGTTTTGGGTCCGGCTTCTTGGATCAATTTATGTTTGTGAGATTCATCTCATGGAGTTTAATTACTTTTACTGCTATATTCCATTACATGAAAGTTCATTTTCCTGCAGCTGTTGATGGGCATGTGGATTACTTCCTGTTTTCAGCTATTAGGAATTGCATTTCTAGGAACATTCTTGAATATATCTCATGGTGCATATATGCACATGTTTGGCGTAGAGTTAATGGATCACTGGGTATATGTATAAGTTTAGTAAATGCTGCCAAAGTGTTCTCCAAGGTAATTTGTTTTAAAAACCACTCGCACCAGCAGTGCATGGGCATTCCTGTTGGTATACTGGCACTTGATTGATAGGTCACCTTTTTAAATTGTACACATTTTAGTGGGTGTTTTGTGGTTTTTACTCATACTACGCGTTGGCAGTTCAAACTCACGTTACTTACTCTGTGTGAGAAGGATGTGGCCGTCTGATTTTATACTCAAGCTCACCAGCTGCTCCTTGGAAACCCTATACAGGGTCGTTATGGGTCGGAATCAACTCTACAGCACTTAAATACAACAAGGAGACTTCCATTGAGAGTAACAGTCTTGTATAAGGAGGCTTCAGAAAGTTCGTGGAAAAATTCCATTGTCTTTTGATTCCATTTTTCAATGAACCTTTTGAAGTCCCCTGGTGTCTTGGATCTATCTCTTCTGAGACATAAAGAGATGAAACAAACGAGCAGAGGAGAGATGGGTTCAGGCAGATGAAGATCTGTAAGGGACCCGGAAGCTGAAGCTGAGGCAAGGACTTCCTTCAGACTCAACAGAGGCAGAAAGTCTTCCCTGGAGCCGGCACCCTGGATTCAGACTTCTGATTCTCCTCAGCTGTGCCTAAGTAAATTACTGTTTGTTACAGCCACCCACTTACGATATTTCTGTGGCAGCACTAGATTGCTAGCATGGAAAGACACACATTGGCTAGTCTTCACCACTAGAGTTTCTGCTTCAGTAGGCTCAGGGGTGAGGCAGCAGAAAGAGGTATCTGTCCAGTACCCACGGATTCTGATGCTGCTGGTTGAGGGACCACTGTTTTGACAACCAAGGTTCTATGGTGTTTTAAATGTTAGAAGCAATAGAAGTTTTCGTGTTAGGTTAGGACAAAGTGACCTTCAAAAAAACAAAACCCTAGCTTGTTCAAATCCGGGGCATAAGCTCATATACTACTCCCTTCTCTGGAAGGAATGCAGCTGGGCTACTTCAAAGCAGATGTTTCAATTCATCTGAAATCTTCTTCAAATATTGGGGAAATCCAATTAGCCAGGAGAACAAGTTAATCATGGAAGAAATTAATAACTCATAGTTCTCTTGCACCAGCCAACACATGAGTTAGTAATCTATTGAAAAACAAAAATACAGATCACTGAATAGAGATGCCAACTCTTTTATTTGTATTGAATTTTGCTTCATTAGGAAAAATTCTACAATGAAGTTTTAACAGAAAAAAATAGAAACATGTTTATGTAACTGCCTTCAACCTCCAAAGGCCAAATAAACGTACACATTTCAAACATTTCTACTGCTTTACCATACTTCATTGTTATCAGTGCTACCATTTCAGTCTCCAGTAACACTACCCACTGCGAATGAACAATGCACTATGTGTGGCTTATTGAGCAAAATAGTAACCATGTATTTCTAAATATAAACGAGTCAAACACCTACTACATTCAACAAATTTTGGTAGTTTGCTATGTCTGTGTGTGCTTTAAAGACCTGATTCTAGAAAACATCTCTTTCTGTTGATAAATCCCAAACCCAGCCATATGAAAGCATATACACATGTGTATATATTAATATGTAATTTGAGGGCAGTTTTCAGAGGTACAAGGGTCCATTTAAGCCATGATAGTACAGCGTTTATGAACTTGATCTCATGACATCATCACCACCATCTTCACAGACAATGAGATGCAGAGTTCGAACAAAGTTTGAGTAGGCCCTACGAAGTATTGTGGTTTGGTTCATTCATCAGCAAGGCCTACAGAAACGACTATTAATGATCAGAGGTAAACTAACATGGGCAGGCTCATGAAAGAGACCCTTCTGGAAGAATCCTGAGAATGTGCTGCGTAATTCCCCTCAAGTGTTTACAATGACTTCCAGTTCATTTCACCTAGTCAGAAGAGCCTTCCTTGAAATTCAGAAAGGATTTCAATAATGGCTAAACCAAAAGACTTACAGAACACAGACGGTTAACCCTCAGTACACTAGATATCCAAGTAAGAGTGACACCATGTTCTCCAGGAACTATAGTTCGAGGTTTTACTGTATTTGGTCTTTTTTTTCCACCAAAAAAATCTTACCATGCTGAGTATAAAACTGCAACAGGATTTCCATGTCAGAGTCAGAGAAATCTAAAAGATGGTCAGAGACCATATTTGCATACTTCAGCATCAAATCCTCTATCAGGGGCTAATATTTTGAAACAGTATTACTTTCTCTTCCTTTTCTGCTGGAACACGAAATAAAGTAAATATTGTCTCTCTGTATTTTGACCACGCCTGTTTTTTAAGGGGAGCAGGCTGGCTCTATGATGCCCTCACAGAAACTAAAGTACATTTGTCATTCTGTATCAGGTTTATTTGTATGATTTTACCAAGAAGTCCTTGGGAAAAGTAATAGATCTGAGTCCCGTTAATCAAAGCGGTGAGGAAAAATGGCAACTTCACACAGTCTTCAAGTAAACAGAATCCCTGATGTAACAGGAGAGTGCGATGCTATTTGGGGGAAGTAAAGAAGAAAATTCAGTGGCAGCTTTGTCTTATACCCTACAAAATGGGCTTTGGCTCTGGAGTCTCTTAAGGCACAAAACCTGGTAGACAGCTTTTATTGGTGGCCTGCACCTCTGATTTGGAGAAGAAAAAGAAAAGAAAAAAAATATATATATATATATAACATTTAAATAAAAATATAAATCATTTTGCAAAAGCTTGAAACCATTGGTGAAGTTGGGAGAAAATCCAAATATATTAACACCTTGTATGCATAAAAAGTTGGTGCGAAAGTTTAAAAAAAAAAAAAAGTTTACACAGTGCAAAAACTATTGGAAAATGCCATTGGAATAGATGTGCTATCTTGGTAGAATCACAGTGCTGTCTCAAAAATGGTTAAGGCCGACGGCTGTCCATTGGAAGTGTTCATCATCACGTGACCATTGTGGGTGATATCTGAATAGTTCCTCTTGAAGTACACCTGTTAAAAAAACAACAGCAGTAAGAATAACCAGGCTTAAAAGGTCTTCTCCCTAAGGTGAGGCATTTCTAATGAAGCAAACCCTATCAGGAGTTCTGAGAAAACAGGTATCTATTAATTCTATGGCGGAATGAGCCCCATTAAAACTTTCAGCTGGGTTGGCGAATGCCAAGCAACCTACAGATTCCCCCTTCGTTCTGATCCTTCTGATTCATAGATACGTTTTATCATGACATTCAATTGATAAGCAAGAATCATTTTACTGACTCAAAACCTGGAGATAAATTAAAAACAGGACGGCAAAAAAGGCTGGGAAATCTAGCGTCTGAGCAAGAGCTTCTCATTTTCACACATAAAATGAGCACAATGGATTTGGATGTTAATATCAGGTTGTAATCCCTACATTTTATAAACTATGATTGACAAGCATTGAAACTCTGGCGTATATGTATGAAATATCCCGGCATTTAATTTTTGCGGCAAAGCAGTTATAGGGCCTATAGAAATGTGATCTGTGGATAGTACACCACAATAATGAAAAGAGAAGCAAAAGGTTTAACAATGACTCAACCAAGCAACTTCTCTAAAATGTAAGATGATACCAAATAATAGGATGGTTCTTTGAGTTCTTGAATTCTACCAATTTCTAGCTGAACTAGAGGAGATACAGGTTTGCTGATAAATGTATAATCAGAACATAATGGAATGAAATGCTGTCACATCTTTCTGTCATACAATCATCAGTTTTTAGTAGCTGTATCATATCTCAGTCCCTGGACAGATGCGCATAACAAAATGAAATAATGTCAAGACTTATGAGCTCTTATCTCAAAATGTGTTTGGGTGAAAAAGGGCTTCCAATGTAATTTTTTTTTTTCCCCCACAGAAGAATGTGGAAAGTTTTGTTTGAATCTTTAAAACAGAAAATGCACCATCTAGCTGAGGCTGACATGTGTCATGAACAGGGCCTCTTACTCATTGGATTCTGGATCTATTTTATAAAAACTTGCCTCCAAATATATTTGTGAGTGCTGTCAACAAAGTTATCATTGGAGATAACAAACTTCATATACCAGAAAGAGAAGTGTGCAGACACCTACCTACATATTAAATGTGTGGCTTTCTTTTACTTTGTTTGCTTGCTAACCCCCAAACATTACATATACTATATATTAAAAAGACACTTTGGGGAGAAAATAATAAATTCTCCACTACTGCTTGGATTTCACTGGTATTTGAGAAATCTGAGGCTATTTGCATTACAGTACAAGCAAACAAAAAGACTCCTTTTTTTTTTCTTTTGCTAATTTCATGTCATCTCTGGGCGGTCAGAGATGCTATGTATAAAATCAAAGCTAACCACATTTTATGTGGCTATATATTAATGGGCTTGAAAAAGATCATTTCTTTTTTTTAAACTTTATTATTGTGAGTTGAATGAAGGTTTATAGCAGTCAACAAATCATAGACTTCATTCAATGATTTCAATGCTTATCATCCCCTCTATACAACATCACTTATCCCACTTCCCCCAGGAGGGCGTTTCCATTTCTCCATCTTTCCCAACTCTTCTGAATTTGCCCTTAGGTAAATGCTGACCTTATGATCTTGAATAGCTGACCATTCTGTGGTGTCTGTACCTCACTAGTGCTGTTGTCCCCCCTGTTGCTTGGCTGAACATTGACCCACAGGAATGAGTTCAGTTACCGAGTTGAAAGATAACCAAGGGCCATCACTTCCAGGTTACACCAGTCTTTATCTGACAAGTAAGCCTGGTCTTAAAATGATAATTCTTAAAACAAAGAACAACTAAAGAACAAATCATTTTACTTCTTGCGGCTCCATACCAGGAAGCCCCACAACAAACCAGTTGCTGTCAAGCTGATTCTGACCCACAGCAGCCCCTATGTGTCATGGAGGTTTCAACGGCTGCTTCTCCTACAGTAGGGTCTCCAGGACTTTCTTTCACAGCACAGCTGAGTGGGTTCACATTGCCAACCTTTCGGTGAATAGCCATTGGTGTAACCGTTTGCAGCATCCAGAGACTCCACTGTTGCTTGACATCAAAAAAACCCCACAGTCCATTCCAAATCATAGTGAGCCTTTACAGGGTTTCCAAGGCTGTAAATCTTTGTGGGAGCAGAAAGCCTCATCTTTCCCCCACGGAGTGGCCGCCAGGTTTGAACTGCCAACCTTGCAGTTAACAGCCCAGTGCTTATCCTACAGCCATCTCAAAGTAAGCCCATCCTTTCTCTGTAAGCCCCCCAAAATTCATTCTTTTTGTAAAGAGAATATCGATATTAGCAATTTTTGACTTGAATGCGCTTAGCTTCACGACTTGAAGTATTAGGGGGCTTCAAAAACTTCATGGAAAAATTCCATTTTGCTATGTAGTGCATGAAGCCCCTTGTAGTTTCTTGAAAATATACTTCCTGAGTATAAACTCCTTAACGTCACCTTTCTGTTTCCCATCTGTTACCACGTTTTATAACACGCTGCGAAGGAGCACTGGTGGTGCTGTGGGATAAGCACTGGACTGTAACCACAAGGTTGGCAGTTCAAACCTACCGGCCGCTCCTTGGGAGAAAGAAGAGACATTCTGCTCCCATAAAGATTTGTAGCCTTGGAAACCCTATACGGGGTCACTATGAGTCGGACCTGACACAACAGCGCTTAACAAAAACAACACGGAAACAGCAGAAGAGATGAAGAATCCTTATTTACGGTGCATGTTATGAAGGAGCTAAGATTATGACACACTCTTCAGCACTGTCTGTGTGTCCTAGGCTAAGTCTGGGATAGAGGGGTCCCGTCTAAGCTCTCCGGGGACTCACTGCTGATCCTAGAACCCATTACCTCACCTCTCTCCATACTGCCTGTCTCGTCTGTAAAATGAGATAACAATGACTTAACTCTTCAGAACTAATTAATGGCTACAGGCTGCAGATTGAAAACAGCTAAGTGTTGGGTGTGATTCTGAAATCTGCTGGGAGAAGTGGCCCCTTAGTACAAGAAAAGCAGCAGCATCACCAGCTTGAAGGATGAATGCAAAACGTCGGGGATTCCTTTGTTTCTTGTGATTTTTATCTTTGCACAACAGTAGAGGCAGAGCAATAGCTTTAATTCACTGCATGTGGTAAGCCTAAAGGCAGGCAGGTACACGTAGAAGAGTTCAGAGGTTGGGGTAAAGCGTTTTAACACTTGCTACCCTGTGACTTTGGTAAGTTACTTAGGCTCTTTTGCCTCAGTTTCTTCATATATTAAAAAAAAAAGATTATAATGCCCACTCAGAAAAGTTGCAGCAACTGACATAGACTGGAAAAGATCATGTTCAGGAGCCTGCAGGTTTGGTTCATAACAGTTTCTCTAATGTAGGCTGAGAGTCCCTGGGTGATCCAAATGGTTAAGATACTCAGCTGCTACCTGGACGGTTGGAGGATTTAGTCCACTCAAAGGTACCTTGGAAGAAAGGTCTGGCAATATACGCTGAAAAAATCAGCCACTGAAAACACTATGGAATGCAGTTCAATTCCGACTCACATGAGTCATCATGAATTGGGGGCCAACTTAACCACAACGAACTGCCTGGATGCAAGCTGAAAGTTTAGTATTTGAACCTAGCTCATAAATAAAGCCATTATAATGAATTGGATCTTATGAAAAGCAACAGTGTAATACAAGCTACCCTGCAAAGATAAAAGAAAGCAACTGGACTTGTAGTTTTAAAAAAATAAATAAATAAAGCGCGACTCAACGTCTTGGATTCTGGCTCAAGACTCTGTTAGTTCATTCTCGTTGACCTGCATGGCCCTAGTACAAACACGTTAATTCTCAAGGCATCCGATTCCTAATTTTTAAAGCAAGCTAAATACCAGTGACTGAACTGACATGCATGTTAAATATTTCAAGGCTAAAGGGTACTGTAAAGGTAAAGAGGACTTCCTCTAAGCTAGTGGAATACGACAGCAACAACATAAGAGCAGCTGCTGATACTGTGTTGTGTACAGCCAAATGCCTCAAGGGAGTTGTTTTCTGGATTTGGATGTAGGATCTTGGTTTCTTGGAATAGTCCATTCAATTGGCCTAATACATTTTTAGTGTCTCTTTTCTACTTCATAGTTTCGTTACACAGTACTGGAGGTCTTAGAAGCTTAAGAACAGCTATCTAAGGTACAACAATTGGTCTCTATTTGCCTGGGACAACAGAAAAGGGAGGAAAACCAATACACTGGTACCGTTGTCAAAGAAGGTTCATTGGAGCTAGAATCTGGTCTACTGCATGTGTGAAATATTTGTCTGCTGCCTCTATAATGCAAATTTACTAGTTAATATAATTTTGGGAACACAAGCTTATTTTGTTCCAAGCAATAATAAACATATTTCATTTTACAGTAAGTCATGGCTTATATTCATTATCTGTATCTGATAATGAAGTCGTTAGTACAACTATGAAAGGTTCATAGGTACATTTGCTTCCATTCCATCCTATTTCATTTATTGGAACATGTTGGTCAGCAGTGAATAAACTGATTTAACAACCTCACTAACAAACCACGGCCTGCAGCTTGGAAACCACTGTACAAAAGGGCAAACATAGGCAAGTAGGAGAGGAATGAAGGCAGTATCGGAAACAGGCAAGTCAAATCAAAGACTTATCATTATTTTTAAAGGGATGCAAACAAACAGAAGATAAACTAAAAGTGGTAGAAAGGCGAAGAGGGCGAAGCAGTCCACCTAGGTTGTCATTGTTTTTAACGTAATGCCAACAGATTATTAAACAACGAGAGTACCACGCATGGTTTTTGTTGGCTGGTTTTCGCAAGTAGATTGTTAGCTCTCTCTTCCTAATCTCTGTTAGTCTGGAAGCTCTGCTGAAATCTATTCAACATCCTAGCCACACATAAGTCTCCACTACCACCATTATATAATGTTAGGGTCACAAAATCAAATTCTGAGAAGAAATGAAAGATACACACTTAAAATAATAAGCCAGCAAACAAAAACCCCCTAGACTATATAATAAAAAGGTAAAAACAAGACACCATGGCTGAAAACATAATATATGACAAAACACATTTATTATCTCAACTGGAGTTCTGGTGTCATGCTACAGGTTAGGCACTGAACTGCAATCACAAGATTAGCAGTTCAGATCTACCAGTTGCTCCTTGGAAAACCTTTGAGTCAAAAGTGACTTCACAGCACTTAACAACAAATTATCTCAATTGGATTCCTGGTATGGTAGTGTAGGATAAGAACTGGACTGCTACCACAAGGTCAGAGGTTCAAATCTACCAGCCTCTTCTCAGAAACCCTCGACAGTGTTGCTATGGGTTAGAACCAACTCATCAGCACTTAACAACACCATCTCAATAAATATAAATGGACTAAGCTCACCTATTAAAACAAAAGACTAAAATTCAATCACAAAGCAAAATTTAATTACATGTCATATACAAGAGACATACCCCATCACTTGAAATTTTAAAACAGACCATAGCATACTAAGCAAACAAAAATAAACTGAACACAAAAATCTCTGTTTTGAATAAGCTTAAAGCACTATATGAATAAAAGCAAGACACTTCAAAATAGGAAAAGAATATAATCCACAGTGAAGCCCAAAATCACGGCTATCTAGGCACTAAAAATTACAGCATCAAATTATCAAACCAAAATTATAAAGTCCACAATGAAAATGTTCTCGTCTGAAACTAATTCACCTCTCTAAGGTAAAGACATGTAAAATGAACAAAAATAAGGAAATGTCCAAAGAATGTTCATAAAATTTGCCTGTGTACTAGAGCACAATACAGTATTAATGAGTTCTGAATGGTTAGGAATACTACAGATGACACTGACAATAAGGCAATGAACATAATCCCTGGTGACTTAAAGAGAAAGCAAACAACATTTAAAAAAAAAAACCAACCTATATCCAAGATGTTACCAAAAAAATCACCCCCTTCAATAATTTTTGAGCCAAAGAGACAATCAATCCAAACTTGCAAAATAAAAATGAAAACTATGCAGAAAACATTAAATATCAGAATCTATTGAATACACTTACCAATAAACAACATTCTTATCAATGGAGAAAAGATTGAAGTTGTCAAGGACTTCATTCTTCTTGGATCAACTATCAACACTCACGGAAGCAGCAGTTAAGAAATCAAATGACCTATTGCATTAGGCAAATCTGCTGCACAAGACCTTTTTCAAGTGTTGAAAAGCAAAGATGTCAGCTTGAGAACTAAGGTGCACTTGACCCAAGCCATGTTATTTTCAATAACCTCACATGCATGTGAAAGTTGGACAGTGAATAAGGAAGACTGTAGAAGAATTGATGCTTTTGAGTTATGGAGTTGGAGGAGAATATTGAAAGTGCCATGGGCTGCCAAAAGAACCATAGATCTATGTTGGAAGAAGTGCAGCCAGACTGCTCCTTGGAGGGCAGGATGTCCTAACTTCATCTGTCATACTTCGGACATACTGTCAGGAGGGACCAGTCACTGGAGAAGGATATCATGTTTGGTAAGGTGGATGGTCAGAGAAAAAGATGAAGACCCCCAACGAAATGGATTGGCCAAGTGGCAGCATCGATGGACTCAAGCATGGCAACAGTAGTGAGGTTGCCCCAGGATCGGGCAGTGTTTCATTATGCTGTGCATAATGGTCGCTATGAGTCTGTACTGACTTGATGGCACCAAACAACAACAACAAAGCAGTATTTAGAGTCCTGGTGTGCCACTGTAGGGTAACCACTGGACCACAAGGTTGGTTTGGACCACTAGGTCAGCGGCTCAAACTCACCAGTCACTCAGAAACCCTATACAGGTTGACTATGAGTCAGAACCGACTTGAAAGCACTTAACAACAACAAAGCAGTATTCAGAGGAAAATTCACACAGCCTTAAATATTTATATTAATAAACAAGAAAGAACGAAATACATTCAAGAAAAAGGAAACAATATGAAAACCAAGTCAGGGAAAAGATAGAACTAGTAAGTATAAAAGCACATATGAATAGCATAACATAAAATAAGAATGAATAAATAAATCCTAGAGCACTTAACAACAACCAACCATAGCTGGTTCTTTAGAAGAATAAAGGAAATGGGGATGGCGAAAGCACAGATACCATATAGTCATTACAAAGGGCTGTATGCATTGATACAACCTCTGAGATATGACATTAAATGAAAAAAGTAAGGAACAGCTACCATATGTGCTGAAAAAAACAAAACAAAACCCAGACAGGCCATATGTGCACATGTTCTTGCTTACACATAGAATTTATTTGAAAATTGGTAGTAAATGGTGCCAGGGATTCACCTGGCAAGGATGGGAGACCAGAGTGGGAGAGTGATAACTTAGAGTTTTAGGATTTTATAGCATTAGCATTCATCATCTGTTTAAGAAACCCTTGTTATTAAAAAACATGTTAATGAATTTGAGTCTTTCAAGCTGCAAAGACACTAAGACAATCCCAATGAGGCCAACTTTCTCAAGGACGAGAGAATGAGGCATTTATCCTTTAGCTTTCTGAATCTAAAATATTTTCTTTCCTATATCAAGGATCATCTGGAGGGATCTACCTCAGGGAGTAACTCAGCTTGCCTGTACCAACGTTTTGAGGAAAGCAACTATGTGGTCAAGAAAATGTGACTTGGAAACACCTTCTACAGACGTTGAGTTTTCACTTCAAATGAATAGATTCTAATCTGAAAAGCTTGTTGATTTACAATGATTTAGACTAATCCTCACGATGCTACAGTTCTGAATGATGCTTGGGTATCTGATGGCTGTACATTTAAAACATTAGTAATCTGACAGCTTGTTCTCTTAAGAGGACCAAGTGTATGCAAAAAGAACACTAAAAAGTTATTTGACCTGGATGAGAATCAAGATATATAGATTTCCTTATGTCAGGTGACCTGAGTCAATGAGTTAGGCAAGACTGAAAATCAGGAGTGATATCCTGCCACTGTGAGAACTTGGGTGACTGGGTCCACTTTAGACATCATATGAATCAAGGGGCAATGCTTTCAAATTCACCAGTGAACACAGAACCCCAGGGCAGCATATAAACCTCACAAGCATTCACCTTTGAGTCCCCCAATCTTAGGTGAACCCTTAACCCAACTCAACATCCACCAAGAGAAAGGAAACAAAACCGCTATGAAGACTAAGTGACATAATATCTGTGAGAACTATGGAAACAATGTAAAGCCAGTCATAAAGAAATCCAGGAACACAAGTACATTGTTGTTGTTGTTAGGTGCCCTTGAGTTGGTTCTGACTCACAGCAACCCTGTACAGAATTCCCAAGCCTCACCTTTCTCCCACCGAGCAGTTAGTGGAGATGAACTGTTGAACTTGTGGTTAGCAGTCCAGTGCTTACCCTACAATTCCTGGTGCCTTGTTCTTTGCCACTTCTTTCAATGCACTTTGGAAACCTTTAGGGGAGCAGAAAGCCTCATCTTTCTCCTGTGGCGTGGCTGATGGATTCAAACTACTGACCTTGTGGTTAGCAGCACCACACATAACCCCCAGGCCATCAGGGCTCCTTCAAATATAAGTATGGTATAATATTCCCATTAATACTGCCAGATTAGGTAAAAGATTACTGAACTGGACATCAAAGGATTTCTAATTCTATGACCTATGTCCTTTTCTGTATCTATTTTATACTTGAATTTAAATGCTTATAAAAACAAAAGATTTCTAATTTGGTCTCTACTAGAAGCTAGTATGGAGTCCTGGTGTGGCGCTATAGGCTAATTAATGCGTCAGACTGCAAAGTTGTTTGAACTGCAAGGTCAGTGCTTCAAGCTCACCAGCTGCTCCTTGGAAACCCTATACAGGGTAGCTATGGCTCGGAATTGACTCGATGGTACTCAACGACAACAAATAAGCTAGTATGGAGTCCTGGTGTGGCGCTGTGGGTTAATGCGCTTGACTGCAAGGTCAATTTGAACTGCAAGGTTGGCTATTCAAGCTCACCAGCCGCTCCTAGGAGACCATATACAGGATCGCTATGGGTTGAAATCAACTTGACAACACTTAACATCAACAACAACAACACAAGCTAATATGACTCTGAGCCATCTTACTTCTTGGGGCCTTTTTTTGCTCATCTGTAAAATAAGGGTGGTGAATTATACAAGGGATGGGGGAAGGTCAAAAAAGTTGTAGAAAATGGAATTAAAGGAGAATGGGATTTTTTTCCAAAAGCTTTTTGAAGTCCCTTGTATTCTCCTTTCTAGTTCTAAAATTCTATCAATTGTTTCTTATTATTCAAAGGCTTGATAGAATGATAATACATTTTTTAAATGGGGGCTTTGACAAATTGGGGGACTTGTCACATTTCTTTGATATGAAATGCCTGAGGTCAGAGGACGGAAGGGTTTCTGAAGGTCCTGGCAGGTTTTCCACCATGAATTCAGATTATACAGGAAGTCCCAAGTGGTTCCATTGAACAACACCTAACAGATGAAAGCATTCTGCAAATATCAGGCACCAATAGGTTGGGGTGTTTGAGTATAGATGCCCTTGGGGTCCTTGGGCGAGGCAAACAGTTTGCACTTGACTATAACCTACTTGGTTTGCACCCAGCCAGCGGCATCATGAAGAAAAGCCTGGCCATCCATGTTCATAAAGATGACAGCCAAGAAACCCTCTGGAGCACAGCTCTACTCTCACATAGGGGTTGACATGAGCAGGCTTAGGCTAGAGAGCAACAGCTTTGCTATGTGATCTTAGACCGTTCCCCCTTCCCCTCTCTCAGCTTCAGCCTCTTAAATGGGCATATGTGCCTCTAACACAGTGCAGTGCAGAACATAAAACAAGCATCAAAGTCACTTATTATAAATAATAGTTGCTTTGGTGGATGTTATCAGTGACTAAGTTATCAGCAACTAGGATGCATGTCTACTACGTTTGTTAGTACCTAACCTAATCTTCTTGGATCAACTATCAACACTCAC